>NW_027367976.1:0-53270 GCF_046119375.1 Phyllobates terribilis | reverse complement strand
TCATGTACTCATGTGCTTATAGTATTATCTTTCTTTTTTTCTAGTCATCATAATGTATACATGTACTAATTACAATTAACGCTTTCTACATATCTTCTTGGATAGCTGTCGGATTTGCTAATCATCTTAGCTTTTATGGTTTGCCTTTTTCAGTGGAGGGGAGCGACGAAGCGTCTATGTGGCGATGCTTGGAATGAACTAATTTAGATCAATGTTTTTTCTCTATTTTATTACGACATCAGAACGAAGTATGTGCAATACTACTCATTTATCTTTTAGTATTGTTTTGAACAAATGCTCATGACAATTTCATCATTTTATTCAAATTAATTTTGGATCAACTTTACTTCGAATTACTTTGGATCGGATGATTTCAGTATCAAATTTATTTCGGATCGGATTTAATCGGGTCAAAATGCATTTCGGGTTATGTTCGGATCGGCTTAGTTCGGATCGGCTTAGTTCGGAGTGGATTAGTTCGGATCGGATTAGTTCGGATCAACATGCATTTCGGATTATGTTCGGATCGGATTTGTCCGGATAGTTCGGATTCGGGTTTTTTCGGATTGTACATACTTTGGACCGGATTCGGTTCGGATCGGATTTCGGATTGTGTTTGGATTGTTCAACCGCAATTTTCCGGATCAAATTTCGGATTCGGATCAGACTATGTCGGATCGGATTTCTGATTCGGACTAGTTTTGCCGGTTCTACAAGTCACCGTCAGATCTCCTCCCAAATTGCTTAATGCTGCAGAATAAGAATACAGTTTTTAGTTTTACTGAAAAACCTTGCAGACTACATTTACAAAAGCTCTAAAGAGCTTTCGTCTTCCACCCTAGTGCACAGCACTCAAGAACTGTATTTTTCCCTTTCCAAAGCAGAGAATTTAACATGAAGGTTGCGTCTGGTACACCACATATAACTATCAAATTTGATTTCAGAAAAAAGTAAAGAACAATGTCTACGATTTAATAACAGAGGATTGCATAGAGTTTTTCAAAAAAAACTGTGAACATAGGACTCACAAGTGACATCACCCGCTCCACCAGTACTCTCTGCATATTCTAACTCCTCGTCACTGTCTTCAGCAGCAGGTTGTAGAAACATCAGCACACAATAATGAAATATCAGCACACACCAAATGACACACATTAATAACTCCAAAACTGCAAATTAAATATTAGATGGATACCAACCACACAGTTATTGTCATGTGATAGGTACTTTAAAGGATAGAACAACTCCAGGTTCAAGAGCGGAGCCAGATTTCATTATTACTCCATCACATACAATTGCATGCCCCAAATTACACCCATCTTCGGTAGTGACATTGCTTCATATATATGAACCTTCTATAGAACATTTGCACAACCTTCTCCAATAACAGAATTTGAGATTTTACTGTTGTCGCCTATTATGGTTCCATTTCCAATTACAGTGCAAGGACCACCAGCTGTTGTACGTGATTGTGTTATACCTAAACAAAGGGGAAAATATTTCAAAAAATTTGATAAGGAAGAATACATCAATACTTCATAGCCACATTTGTCATCTTTGTCCAATTTTTCCACATAGTCAAATTTGATAAGTCTTGTTATATACTTGCATGGTAGTATAAAACTTCTCTTATTATAAAAGATCTCAGCCAAATTGTGGGTTTTGCGAGGATTTTAGGATCAAGATAAAAAACGAGTGTAATAAGATATATGCATGAATGTTACACTTACTCTATATTCAATAAACAAAAGCTATTAAGCTAGTGTCTAAAGAATAGCACTCAACAAAGCGAGTAAAAATAAGTGTGGTTCGCTTATTGAAAACGTTTATAGAGTAGTTTTGAATCGACTAGCTCTTAGAGAAGAGTAGCTCGATGGACTGGATTTAGTGTTTAAGATATGCGAAAGGTAAAAACACTTTTAAGAGAGTCTTTTTCCCTTAAGTAAACACAGCACGCTAGAAAGCGAGTATGCTATAAATGCGGAATAACAAGAGAAAGTCACAATATGAATCTTAGATGCTTACAAGAAAGATTCAGCTCAATATGCACAGAGACACTTGGTAAGGTGAGAACCCTTGGCAATAATACATGTCAGGGATGAAACTCAACCAATATATTGAATATGATGAACAGAGGATTACAAGGCCTTATAACTCTCCACTCATTACACTCGCGTTCAGCTCACTTACAACGTTTATCGCTCTCAAGTTGTATAGACGACACTCGCTCCCTCAGAGATCACCAAATAGCGCCAAACACTCAACCTTACTAACATCCCAGGCTTTCCTGATCTTTTTGTGTTTGTACTAGCTAGACAATCTCTCCCTCTCTAGGTTTCCCAAGCTCGTGCAAATGCATACAACTATTACAACTATTTATAGAAAATCCTAAACTTCTTCCCCAAGTTAGAAAACTCTATACAATATTGTAATAAAGGAGATTGCCACCTTGGCAATGTAACTACTCTCCTGACAGCTCCACCACATATTTCTCCTTTTTCTTGAACAACAAACTTGTAACAAACTCTGACACCGCTAGCAATCCGCTCCACACCAGTCTGCTTCAAATCGTCCACATTGGCGATCCACGCACCTCACTCTCCATAGGTAGAAACACATTCGTCTATCCTGAGCTTCACGTCTTTCCCATCATCTGGTACAAGTACTCTGCACGCTAGTGCAGCATAAGCCACCTCTGCAGATTTCCTTCACTTCAACTCTTCATCGTTGAATCACTGGATACAATAGTCGGCATCGACTCTCTTCGTCTATTCGCTAGTCCTTGGCCTTCAACTCTTCTTCACATCTTCACATCAGAATTGTGATTCTTAAACTTAGAGTTGGTTGAGACTACCTTTGCAATATCTGCAATCTTTGCAAGGCTCAAAGATACTCTCTTGCTTGTTCGCTTGGTCAAAGCGACTCTCTTGGCTTCTTAAGCTACTCCTGTAAAGCTTAGAAAACACAAGATAGACCAAATATAGTTTTACCATTATCAACACAAAAGAAGTGATTAGTCTGAGCAAGCTCAAACTAACAATTTCTCCCTTTTTGATGATGACAAATATTTAAACAATGTTTCAATATGTACTCAGTAAAGCTATAAGATATACAATGAAACTGATACTTGACAGATGGCAAATATTTAAAATCTCGCTAAAGCCACTTAGGCCACTTAGGGAGTGTACCTTTATCCCCCCTTGATGATGGCAAATATTTAAACAATTTCTCCCTTTTTGATGATGGCAAATATTTAAAATCTCGCTAAAGCCACTTAGGGAGTGTACCTTTATTCCCCCTTAGACGAAGCTGGTCTAAATTTTGCCCAATTTTGACAATGGAAAGAGTATTCTACCTCAATCCTTCACATGCCCAAACCGTTTTTCTTCCCCCTTTTGGCATCATCGAAAAGGCATACGTAATTTATCAAAGGGAACTAAAAATAAGGTACTCAGTCACCCTTAACTCAAATAACAAGCATGATCATGTAAAGAGCATGAAAGCGAGACAATAACCATGAAGCACTCAAGTTAGTAAAATCAATCTAAGGCATACTGTAAATATGAATATTATTCCTCGCGCCTTTTGTAGTTGGAACCCTAGCGAGCCTATCACATAGTCACGCAAAGAGAATTCAGAAAGCAAGTAGGAGAATCAACTCAAATCACCTTCTTCTCAGTATGTTCACCAGCTTTTACCGATAGACTTGATTTCTTCTTGGAGTGGCTTCTCTTGTCTTAGTGCCAAATGATAAAGAGTGTCTTAGCACTAGTCTCAAGCTAATATAATTGAAGCAATACTAGACAAGATATGTCTGTAATGTGTAGACTCCTTACTTCACCGTGCACTGATTAGCACTTGATTTAGATAGTTGTGCTAGTCTTCGAGGCAGTCATTGTTCACTCGCTTTAATGATTGGCGCTTAGTTACTTATACTGAGAGAAGTTTGATCACGCTCGAGATATGATACAGTCGCTTAGCATGAACTTCAAAGCGTAACAATGAAGGATATAATGCACATATAAGGGGGTCACTCACACTAAATATATCATGTATTACTCATGTGCATATAGGGGATATGGCTTTTTGTCACAATAATGTATACTTCATGTGTGGATATATGTCAAGGGAATTAGGAAGCAATTCATTAAAGTCAGGCTTAGGGACACTTAGAAGTGGATCATTTCTTAGGAATGTAGAAGGCAAGAAGACGATCACCACTTTCATGAGAGGTAAAGAAGAGCTGCAATGATACAGAAGATAGTAACATATTTGCATCAATATACTCATCAAGCTAGTCATTTCTTGTTTAGATATAGCAAGTTAACTAGAAAAGATCATGAAAGTGTACCTCACCCTAAGTTCCCAAAGATAAAATAAAATGCTTAAACTAGCCAGTATGAAGGAAACTTACAGCGAGTGGATGAATGGTCTAATTGATAGGAATTAAGCCCAACTAAAGCCTTAGGTTTAAGAAAGGTACACGGTTTAGCGCTTTAGTGGAGATATCAATGATTTGACTCTTAGTTGGTATGTGTGTAAGTTTCACCTTCTTATGCTCAACGTGGTATCGTAGAAAATGAGGCGAACATCTATGTGCTTAGAGCGAGAGTGATAAACAGGATTCTCAGAAAGATTTATGGCGCTTGTGTTATCACAAAGGAAACTGAAGAGTACCTAGGTGAACACCATAGCCAACCAGTTGTTGTTTAGCAAAAGCAATTGAGAGCAACAAGTTGCCGTTGCGATGTACTCTACTTCGGTGGTTGATGTGGATATTGAGTTTTGCTTCATTGTGCCCTAAGACACAAGACATGGGCCGAGATACTGAGCTATACCACTGGTACTTTTTTTTGTCCACCAAATAACCAGCGTAGTCTGCATTGGTATATCCTATAAGGGAAAGCTTACCACCGCTGGGATACCAGAGACACAAGTCTGGACTCCCTTTCAAGTACCGGAAGACTCGCTTGACATTTTGAAGATGTGAAGCCTTTGGGTTTAATTGAGCACGAGAACATACTCCAACTGCAAATAATATATCAGGTCTAGACGTAGTGAGATACATGAGAGACCCTACCATTCCCATGTAAAGAGTGGAATCCACTTTGGCTTGGTCAAGATCGGCATCCAACTTAGTCGTGGTTGAAAAGGGAGTTGGAAGTGGCTTGCAACCTTCCATGTCATACTTCTTTAGAAGTTCCTTAATATACTTTTGTTGATGAATTTGAATACCTGTTTTGAGTTGAATAACCTGCAATCCTAGGAATAAAGTAAGCTCACCTATCATGCTCATGCTAAACATTGATCTCATTGTGTTCTTGAAGTCCTCAACTAGTGAAGGTTAGTAGAACCAAAAAATAATGTCATCAACATAGATTTGGACAATTAGCACATCACCTTTTACCTCTCTAATGAACAAGGTCTTATCAAAAAGACCTCGCTTATAGCTATTTTGGAGAAGGTAGTCTGATAAATATTAATACTAAGGACGAGGGGCTTGTTTTAGTCCATTGAGTGCCTTATCAAGCACGAAGACGTGCTCTGGATTATTTGGATCTTCAAACCTGGGTGGCTGCTTAATATACATTTCCTCTTTCAACATACCATTGAGGAAGGAAGTATTTATGTCCATTCGGAATAGCTTAAATTCCTTATGGGCCGCATAAGTAATTAATAAACGAATAGCTTCAAGTCTAGAAACAGGTGCATATGTTTCATCATAGTCAATACCTTCTGTTGATTATACCCTTGAGACACTATTCTCGCTTTATTTCGCACTGTTAGGTCAAGAAAGTATTGCTTTACCTTAGTTTCTCTAGTTTTAATGATAAGAAACACTTGCTTTTAACATCTACATTGAGTTTACTCAGTACAGGTACTTAGGAAGCGTATGGAGTGGAGCAGAGCACGGAAAGCAAGTCGCGATGATCAGGAGCAGGTCGCTATGCATGAATCAGAGGTCGCGACTATCTACAGAAGGTCGCTTTATTGACAGAGAAGGTCGTGACAATCACAGACAAGTATTTGTCTAACATAAGATGTTGTAAAGTCTAAGCTGTAAAGACTTATCAACGACGAGCACTAGTGCCAAGCATAGAAGATAGTCGCGAAAGCCTATGGAAGGTCGCTGCAGACGATATACCATCAAAGCGACCTCAAGACTATAAGACGAGAAGCGCATTGCCTTCGGCACTTAGAAGATCGGCAGAGACTAGAGCGTGTCTCTCACGATTTAGTAGATTTGCTTAGATACGAAGTGATATGAGTATCTAGCGCAAACATTATCTTTTAGCATTTGTTTTATTTTTATTCTTTATTTTATATCTTCTATAATTAGAAGATTTAGTTGTTGCAATTCAGTTTAGATTCAATTTTAGTTAGTATTCTATAGACCAGATGTTAGGTGGTCTATATATATCTTAGAGATAGCATTTCGTCAGGGTGGGCGAGGTGAGACGAGCAGAGACGAAATTAGAGAGTAATTTAGTCGAAAGTGGTGTTGTAAACAAGTGAGAGAGAGTAGTATAGTTGCTTTAGAGATCTAGCTTACTTAGAAGTTTTATTGTGTATGAAACTAGATTGTAACTAGGATTGATAAGCAATATACGAGTTTGTTTGCAGAACATTGTGTCTTCAAGTTTATTTCCGCACATTAAAGATCCTTACGATCAACAAAGTTAACTTGAGACCATGAGGTCGCTGCCGTCGCGACCTAAGGAAAATCAGCGATCCTACAATTGGTATCAGAGCAGGAACTGTTCTGTAATCAACCATGTCTTCCTCGACTCCAACTCACGGACAAACTCTCAACAAGCCACCTCTACTAAAAGAAGGTGAACTCGACTGGTGGATCGAAATGCACAAAACATGGATCAAGCAAATGGACGCTCAATGCTGGAACGTCATCGAATTAGGAGATGAAGAAATCCCTCAAGATATCACCAGAAGCGCGATGGACGCTGCCTACTACAGGAAGATCGAAGTTAATGCCAAAACTCGCCAGATGATCTTCGTCGGCCTACAGCGCCATGATGTTGACAAGGTAAAAAGTCTCCCTACTGCTAAGGAAATCTGGGATACAATCATAGTCATTCACAGAGGAAGTGAAGACATGAAGCACAACAGGAAATTCGTGTTACAACGCGAGTTCATGCCTTCAGACAACTTGAGAATGAAAGCGTCCTTGATTGCCAGTCGCGATTCTTTGTGCTCACAGATAAGCTAACCGCTGCTGGCCACATCATCCCAGAGTATGAGAAGACACTCGCTGTCATACACACCATGAGCGACAAATTTGAAATGGCTAGGAGTATAGCCCTAATGTCTGAAGAAACCAAAGCTCTTTTAGTAGCCAAGATCTTTGGGAAGTTCTATGATCAAGAACAAGGCGACAAGCTGAGATCTTTGACAAAGAGGAAGCGACACAAAACATGTCGCTTTGAAGCTGTTAAAAGCTCTAGACAGGATGGAGAACCAAGAAGAAGAAGAAGATGATGATAAGGACGTAGTCTTGATGACCAAGATGGTCAAGCGATTCTTAAGAAACAAGAAAGCGACCTCACCCTCCTCATCTGACCCCCAACGCGACCTCAGCAACTATATCTGCTACAATTGCCAGCAAAAGGGGCATCTAGCAAGAGACTGCACCAAGCCAAAGGTTGAGCAATCTGAAAGAAGGCACTTGTGACCACTTCTGCATGGGGAGATGATGATGATGATGATGCAGACTTACATGAAGGGTTCACATGCTTATGTCTAATGGATGGAGAACAAAGTTCTGAAGACTCTGAGGTATCAATCTCTCTTCCTAATAGCTTCACTAAAAAGATTCACATGCTTGATAAACCTGATTTAATCAATATAATTCTAGGAATAATAGAAGAGAGCGAGCGACTACAAACTGAAAATGATAGATATGAAAAGGAAATAGAAGATCTTCATGCTGAATGTTTAGATTTATCTGCTAGGCAGCAAATAAAGAGATAGACTTTCAAAAGGCTAAAGAAACAACCTTGTTAACCAAGGAGTGCTTGGGCTGCAAAGGTAAAGCGCTTACTAAAGCGTCTACACAAGCACCACTCTTGTTTCTATGGCAAGCGAAAGTCTACTTGAAACTAATGACCTAATAAAAAGGGTTATCCTTGATGTCGCTGGTATCGCTTCCCTAATTGAAGAGCAATCAGTTAATCAAACAGTGTTTGTTAAAGTGAGAGGGCTTGGCTATAAATCTGATGATAATGATAAATCCTCATCCATGCATGAGAAATTAGCCAAGGAACTCGCTGAAAAGGCTGACGTGTTGGATAAGGCTCTTCAAGCTTGCAAAAGCAAGAATGAGTTCTTAGAAGACAAAGTGAAAGTCTTGGAAAACCCCAAACATAAGTCAAAATGGTAATCATGGGGAAAAAGCTCATGCCATGTATGTATCACAAGCCCAAGGGACTCACGAGGTCAAAGGGTGCACCAAAAATGCAAAGCCCTTTAGACCAGGACGTGGAAAATATGGGCGAGTGATCTATTACGACTGGTGTAGATACTGTGGTTTCAATGGTCATACAATCTACAACTGTAAGAAGAAACAGGCTCGTGACAACAAGCCTTATGTTTCTCCTTGCAATGATGTTGCTCATGAACATGAATCATTGCGACCTCAGTATCAACACCAGCGACCTTCAAATAATACCAAGCGATATGATAATAATCACCAGCGACATCAGAAAATTCATCAGACATATCAAACTCAAGCAAATCAACATGCTAAACCTAGACCAAAGATAAAACAGAATGCTAGGATCAACTCTAATCATAATGAATCCTATGAAACTGCTCCCATGACCTTCAATATCATTCTTGCTGATGGAACACGCTCCAAAGAGACCCACGATACTAATTCACCCAGTCAAGCTGAGCTTCACTGGGTACCAAAAGTTTGAATTTTTCTTGCGTAGGTTGGAAGTGCTAAGGAAAGATGGTAGTTAGACAATGGATGCACTTGCCACATGACAGGCTTCAAAGAATATTGAATTGACTCATTGTAGAACTGAAGAGCAAGTGGCGGATATCTTCACCAAAGCCTTGAACAAGGATCAATTTGTCAATCTAAGGATCCTTCTGGGAATGATCCCCTTTACATAAGCGACCTAAGTCTGTAAGTTCCCTCTACTCTGACTAGAACTATCTACTTATATATTGATATTGGGAACTTAGGACTCGCTTGAAATGACTGGCAAACTTTAGCATTAGCTTTAGTCTCTCGCATGCTCTGATTGATGCCTTTGTGAAATAATTAGGTGAATCTTCGTGACTTAATAGATCTTGCTAGAAATTATGGTCTTGCATGCTCTTCTTTGAAATCCTATGAACTTAATCACATCGATCGCTTCTTCGCCCATTACAAAGCCCACCGAGATATGATATGTGATTATACGGTGTCCCTAGCCTAATCTTGTGTAACGTTCCCTATGACCCTCATAGCTCACAACTGGGAATATCCACTTGATGTTAAAGTCCTACCCTAATTTGCAAATTGCATATGCATATGTACTATTCTATGTGTTTTTGTCCTTCAATTTTAAATGTATGCATGTGTCTACCCCAACTAGGACTGAGAGTGAATAGTTTAGGACATCTATGTTGCTAATTCTTAAACAGGTACGCGTGTTTTGGGTCCTTTGTGATATCGCTTGTGCTCTTTAGAGGTCGCTTCGTCGCTACAGGGTATCGCGCACCATGTCTCAGTAGCTACCATAGCGACCATATCTGGCATATCTTCAACGATGAGCAAGCTTCAACGGTAAGAAAACTAAACAGAAGCGCATGAAATAAGCAGCTCAACGGCTAGGTCTGCAACAACGCACATTGAAAATCGCGAAAAGTAGCCGTTACCGCTCGCTTAAGAAAAGTAGCCGTTACCGCTCGCTGAAGGAATCTAGCCATTACCGCCCGCTTAAGAAAAGTAGCCGTTAGCAACCACCGACTATCCCAACCCTATAAATTCCCGACCCATTCACCCACACAATACCCTTTCGCTACCTTCTCTCATATCGCTGCCAACATTTTCTTGCTCTCCACCCTCCAAATCTTAGTCGCTACTCTCAAATTCCAAACCTTTACCTACACACTACCACTAATCCACAACGAAATGGATCCCTCACAATTCCTTGCCCTCCAAACTCTCATGGGTACTCTTTTCGGAGGAGCAAAAGAGGCTTCTCCTCGGTGGCGCTCCAACTTCAGCTCTCTCTACCGCTACAACACCCCAGAGCTCGTATATCTGGTGATAAGCAAGAATATCGTCCCTCGCTCCGACGCGCCCTGCAAAATCACGAATGGGGAGGCTGGCATCCTCAAGACGGTCGTTGATGGTCTGCCTATTGATACTCCTAAAATCATCATGCAGAACATCATCAATACTGGTAAACTCCACGCACTTCCCGCTTCCCTACCGTCACATCATTAAGAAGATCATGGTGCGCTTGGGACTGTATCGACCTGTGGATGAGCGACGTTGCACCCAAATCCTGACTGAGCAGCGCATTCTCCGCCTTAGCGACCTTCACGATCCAGAAAAAGCTACACCACCTCCTTCCCCAGTGAAGTTCAAAGCGACTTCCAGCAAGGGAAACGGTAAAATGGACGAAGTCGCTGAGGACGCCTCTGCCTACCCCCTGCCAGGCTCTGAGCTGCCCATCGCACGCGATCTGATAGCTGCTTTCCTCCATCAGCAAGTCACGAACGAGAATCTGCTGTAGTCAAATAAGAACATTCTGGACGCGCTACTACAATCAATAAAATGTGTGCGACTCATAACCAGATCCAGTGCTATTCCAGTTTCTTTCCTCTGAGCAACGCCAAGCCTATGAAAAGGCATGGGCAGAGTAACACCAACACAAGAAGCACCGGCGCCTACAGCACCAAAGCAACCAAAGCTCGCGACAGCCTCGGAACACACTGATCCTTTTGACGAAGAAGCAACTTAGTTGTCTTTTTCTTTTTCATGTTCCGAGTCCTTTCTAGTCGCTTCCTTAGGTTAATCTAGCCAGTAGCTTTTTGGGTGCGTAGTCAAAATGAATATATAAGTATGCTTTGATCGTTTTTCTCTACTTGCTCTATTATCTTGCCTAGTTATAACTTAGTTCCTTTCGCATAGGCATCTTATCAATATTCCTCTAGAGAGTAGATCATGATAGCCGCCTTAGTTCCCTAATCATATATATGCATGACTTTTTCAATGATATCAAAAGGGGGAATAGACCTGGCATACCGGTTGTTTAAGTCAGGGGGAACTATTTCCATAAGAAGCGACCTATGGAAACACAAAGTGAGACTTGATCAAGGTAAAGTGTTACTTATCACTGCTTCTCTAAACATGTTCATACATTAGTAGATTCAATAGCTCTCTAAACATGTTGCCTTAAATATATGCCATGTCTTATATAGTTTGTCATCATTAAAAAGGGGGAAATTGTTAGGTCAAGCAAGTATTGCTTTACCTCAGTTTCTCTAGTTTTAATGATAACAAACACTTGCTTTTAACATCTACATTGAGTTTACTCAGTACAGGTACTTAGGAAGCGGATGGAGTGGAGCCAGAGCACGGAAAGCAAGTCACAATGATCAAGAGAAGGTCGCTATGCATGAATCAGAGGTCGCGACTATCTACAGAAGGTCGCTTTACTGACAGAGAAGGTCGCGACAATCACAGACAAGTATTTGTCTAACATAAGATGTTCTAAAGTCTAAGTTGTAAAGACTTATCAACGACGAGCACTAGTGCCAAGCATAGAAGATAGTCGCAAAAGCCTATGGAAGGTCGTTGCAGACGATATACCATCAAAGCGACCTCAAGACTATAAGACGAGAAGCGCATTGCCTTCGGCACTTAGAAGATCGGCAGAGACTAGAGCGTGTCTCTCACTATTTTAGTAGATTTGCTTAGATACGAAGTGATATGAGTATCTGGCGCAAACATTATCCTTTAGCATTTGTTTTATTTTATTCTTTATTTTATATCTTCTATAACTAGAAGATTTAGTTGTTGCAATTCAGTTTAGATTCGATTTAGTTAGTAGATTCTATAGACCAGACGTTAGGTGGTCTATATATATCTTAGAGATAGCATTTCGTCAGGGTGGGCGAGGTGAGACGAGCAGAGACGAAATTAGAGAGTAATTTAGTCGAAAGTGGCGTTGTAAACAAGTGAGAGAGAGTAGTATAGTTGCTTTAGAGATCTAGCTTACTTAGAAGTTTTATTGTGTATGAAACTAGACTGTAACTAGGATTGATAAGCAATATACGAGTTTGTTTACAGAACATTGTGTCTTCAAGTTTATTTCCGCACATTAAAGATTCTTACGATCAACAAAGGTAACTTGAGACCACGAGGTCGCTGCCGTCGCGACCTAAGGAAAATCAGCGATCCTACACGCACCACCTCTCCAACATCGTCTAGATTATTTTTGTACACCCAGCGAGTACCTAAGACAGTTCTATTTGCTGGTTTAGGTACAAGTCACCACACCTTATTTCGCTTAAATTCTTCCAGCTCTTCTTGCATTGCAATCACCCAATCCGGATCAAGAAGCGCTTGATTGATATTTTTGGGTTCCTGAAGCGAGACAAAAGCACAACTAGAATAATGACATTTAGATCTAGAGTGAGTCTGCGTACCTGAATCAAATGAGGATATGATATTGGTTATTGGATGATCCTTAATTTTTTGATAGTTTATTATTTCAATTTGATTAGAATCAGGAAGTGTGAGAATAGTAGTCTTTCTTTGAGTGTAACGCGAGCTGACATGCGTTAAACGGTCGTTGGCCCTATCAAAGATAATCCACTAAATAATCCACTAGTGAAGCGGTAAGTCGGAGTCAAATCCCAAGAGAGCTAGAACGATAGCTTATTTCAATTGTGTTACCTAGTAGTAACTAGGGGGTTTTTGGTTGTAAAACTAACTAGCAAATAATAAAACGTAGAATGTTGGATTTGTAAAATATAACGATCGAAAGCTCACTCTTTTAGCATCAGCGCATTATTCTTATGGAAAGTTGATCATCGAATTCTATAAAAGTTATGTTCTTTAAATAAATAATCTAGTTGTCCTACTCTTGTTCGTATAGCAACTAGTCCAAATAGTCCTAGAAACCCTTGTTGTAAGCAATAACCAAAGAAAACCTAAGGTTCAAAAGCGCAACATCATAAAGATCAAAGATATGTAGGCCTATGCAATACCATTGGCAAATCGCCAATACTCGACACAGGTTTATAATCTCTACAAAAGAAGCACTCGCAAATAGTCTATGCTAATTCTGATTGCTACCTAAAAGACAAGACTTTTCAAATCTATCAAGCCTAGCGATATGAATGAATAATAATCAACCTAGTTTCGAACCTAGATAAAATCAATATCAACCAATGACAATAAACACAAGAGAATATAAAACAATGCTGAAAATATAATTAGAACATAAACAATAGAATTCTCACAAACAATTCCTAGAATAATGGCTTCAACCTAAGAGTGAACTAATAGGAACTTAGCTAGACATAGCCAAGAGAAAGCAATACATAATAATGGATGAACTAACCAAGGATGAAGGTAGAAGATGGCACAAAGGTGGGAGCTTTCTTCTTGGCTGCTGAATTTCTAAGAATGAATTTGTGAAAGTGGCAAAAGATCTTTCTAACCTAAAAACTAAAGGTTTATATAGTATCTAACTTAAAAGAAATAAAATAACTGAAAATAAAAGATAAAATAGGGAAAACTGATAGAATATCGGACTCGGAACTGCAATTGGGCCGGGTCCGTCACCGTGATCTCGATCGAGACATGTGAGTCTCGGTCGAGACTTTGTCCCAGTTCCTCAGATTTGGCGAGGCTCTCTATCGCTACCTCCAAGTCACGGTCGAGACTTTCATGTCGAAGCCAAACCTCGATCGAGACATCTGGGTCTCGGTTGAGACTTTCATGTCGAGGTTGAATCTCGATCGAGACATTTGGGTCTAGGTCGAGACATCTTCTTCGTAGCTCTTTCTCGTCGTGACACCTCCTCTCGGACTGGTCTTCGGTCTTCTATAAGCTTCCGAGGAAGCTCGGCTTTGCCTCTCAGCTTCTCCATGGGTGTAGGTGTAGTAGTCTTCTCTCTAGCTCCGTCCCAAATGCACTAGAGGTGAGTACAAACGGGATCTCCATAATCAAACCACATAACAACACTTATGAGCATCCCGCAAATCCATAAGTGAACATCAGACCAGATTCCGAGAATACCACTCAATAAGAACCTAAACACCACTAATCCTAAGCTAATAGTCGCTAGTTAACACCATATAATAAGCTCCTATCACGAGCTTTCAGCTTCGTCTCTTGGACTCGCTTGAAAGTCCTCTAGAATCGCTGGAAAGGGAGTCTCATTAGATGTATCTGAAGAAGGAGATTCTAGACTTGCTGCTAGACTCGCAGGACTCCTTGTTGGACTTGCTGAACTCGCTTGATTTGCTGGACTCGCTACCTCTTCAGCGACTATTGGAATGACATTATTGCTTGGAGGAAGATCAGTATCACCATTTTCTTCATCTTCTCTACCTGAACCTGGATCCATAGAAGGAGGAAAAGAAGAAGACGAGATGGGAGATAGAGATTGACTAACCTTGATAAACGGATCTTCACTCATGATCCTGCTGGAATGAACTGGCCTCTCATTGAACCTAACATAAATGCTATCTTCAATCTTCATGGTTCGCTTGTTGAGAAACATGTATGCTTTGCTTGCTGGCGCATAGCCTAAGAAGAGACCCTCACCAGTCATGGCATCAAACTTCCCCAAAGAGTCCCTTCCATTATTATGAACAAAACATTTACTTCCGAACACCCTTAGATGTGAAATATTAGGTGTTCGTCCTTTAAGCAGTTCATTGGGAGTTTTTTCAAGCAAGGGTCTAAGCATAACACGGTTAATAATGTAACTCGCTATGCTCATACCTTGAGCCCAATAGCTAGATGGCAAACCGCTTGATAATAGCATTGTTCTAGCCATTTCTTCCGGAGTTCTATTTTTACGTTCAACCACACCATTTGTTCTTGAGTATAAGGAGCTGAGAAATTGTGCTCAATTCCTTTACTTCTACAAAATGAGTGGAACTCATTATTCTTAAATTCAGTTCCATTGTCTGAGCGTCGAATAGGGAGTCCTAGATTCCTTTACAAATGAGTAGCTAATTCATGAAAAGCACAAAATGCTTGATCCTTACTCTTTAGAAAGAGAGTCCAAGTGAACCAAGAAAAGTCATCAACAAGAACAAAGATGTATCGATTACCTCCCTTACTCTTTGTTTGCATAAGTCCACACAAGTCCATGTGTATGAGTTCAAAAGGCGCTTTGGTGGACACTACCTTTTTCTGAGGGAAAGAACAGCTGGCTCCTTTAGACTTGGAGCATTCTGCACAAGAGGTCATTAACTCTGGCTGGATCAGGGGAAGACCTCACACAAGACCCTTAGACTGTAGCTTGACAATACAATCAAGCATGTCCCAATCGTGGGTGCCATAGATTGGACTGCTCCTGGAGTGTGAAAAGGCACATCTGTCTAACAGGGGAAAATTCATGATCAAACAGATAAGTGTTACCAACCCTCTTTCCTTTTAAGAGAATTTCCTGGTTAGCATTTTTTACAACACAAGATATTGAGTTAAATGTAACCTCATTTCCCCTTGGTCACACAGCTGAGCTACACTAAGGAGGTTAAAATTGAGATTATCAACAAGGTTAACATTATGCACTTTGATAGCACTAGTGAGCTGAGCGCTACCACTACCAATGATCTTACCTTGTTTCTTATCTCCAAATGATACATTTCCTCCATTTTTAGTATGAAGCGAGAGTAGAAGAGAGGAGTCCCCTGTCATATGACAAGAGCGCCCGCTATCGATGTACCACCTACTCTTACCTTTATCTTTTATGTTGACCTATGTGCCTAGACCTTCTGCTACCACAAGGCAAGACGGTCTTGAGTGAGGGAGAGAGATCTTGAATCATGTTTTCGAACACCTTTGGCTTTCTTTTGTTGTTTAGCCGGTTGTTTCATTTTGTTGGAATTGCTTTATTCTTTGAAATACTTCTTGACAAGTCTCATCATGGTAGCATATTCCCTGTCCTTCATGATTCACAACAATAGAGAGAAATATATATGCAAGGAGTGTCAATCAGTACATATGAGCAACTTGAGCTGTGATACTAGCTGTGGGTTTTACGAGGGTTTAGGATCAAGGTAAAAAGCTAGTGTAACAAGGTATATGCGTGAATGTTACACTTACTCTCTATTCAATGAACAAAAGCTATTAAGATAGTGTATAATGAATAGATCCCAACAAAGCTAGTAAAAATAAGACTGATTCGCTTGTTGAAAACGTTTATAGAGTAGCTTTGAATCGACAAGCTCTTAGATAAGAGTAGCTCGATTGACTAGTTTTAGTGTTTAAGATATGCGGAAGTTAAAAACACTTTTAAGAGAGTCTTTTTCCCTTAAGTAAACACAACATGCTAGAAAGCGAGTATGCTATAAATGCGGAATAACAAGAGAAAGCCGCAATATGAATCTTAGATGCTTACAAGAAAGCTTCAGCTCAATATGCACAGAGACACTTGGTAAGGTGAGAACCCTTGGCAATAATACATGTCTGGGATGAAATTGACCAATATATTGAATATAATGAACAGAGGATTACAAGGCCTTATAAATCTCCACTCATTATACTCGCGTTCAGCTCACTTACAACGTTTATCTCTCTCAAGTTGTATAGACCACACTTTCTCCCTCAAAGATCACCAGCCAGCCCAAACACTCAGCCTTACTAACCTACCAGCTTTCACTCATGTTGCATCTCTCCAAGACACTCAATAAACTAACTCCCAGGATTTCCTGATCTTGTTGTGTTTGTGTTGGCTAGACTTTCTCTCTATCTCGAGGTTTCCCAAGCTCGTACAAATGCATACAACTGTTACAACTATTTATAGAAACCCTAAACTTCTTCCCCAAGTTAGAAAACTCTATACAATATTGTAATAAAGGATATTTCCACCTTGGCAATCCGTGTGACTACCCTCCAGGAAGCTCCTCCACAGATTTCTCCTTTTTCTTGAGCAACAAACTTGTAACAAACTCTGTCACGCTGGCGATCCGCTCCACACCTCTCCGCTTCAACTCGTCCATGCTGGCAATCCACACTCCTCACACTCCATAGGTAGAACACATTCCCTTATCCTAAGGTTCACCTCTTTCCTGTCATCTGACATGAATACTCTTCACGCTAGTGCAGCATAAGCCACCTGGGCAGATTTCCTTCACTTCAATTCTTCATCGTTGAAGCACTGGATAGACTAGCCGGAAGCGACTCTCTTCATCTCTCCGCTAGTCCTTGGCCTTCAACTCTTCCTCACGTCTTCACTTCAAAATTGTGATTCTTCAAATTAGAGTTGGTTGAGACTGCCTTTGCAATATCTTCTATCCTCGCTCGGCTCAAAGCTAGTCTCTAGCTTGTTCGCTTGGTCAAAGAGATTCTCTTGGCTTCTTAAGCTATCCCTGTAAAGCTTAGAAAACTGAAGATAGATCAAATGTAGTGTTTATCATCATCAACACAAAAGAAGTGATTTGTCTGAGCAAGCTCAGACTAACACAAGATGTCTCTTCTGTGGACCTTTGTTCGTTACATTCTGCTTCTTCAACACTGTGTCTATACTTTACGACGTGACTGCAGCTCTTCCATTGGGCACAATTGTTGTGATCGTGCTTATATGGCCTTGTTACATCCCCATTGTTTGTGTTAGGTGAAATTGCAGGGAAGAATAGCAAATCTGAGTTACATGCTCGGTGTCGCACAACTAAATTCCACCTTTGCCTTGGTACTGAGGAACACTTCCCCAGATGCAATGGCTGGCTTTTGGCCTTTCAGCGCCATATATATCGAGCTTTACTACATCTTTGCTATTGTCTGGGGTCATAGGATCTAGACTATCGACAACATCTTGTTTATTGTGTTCATTATTGTCATTATAGTCACTGCTTTCATTACTGTTGCATTGACGTACTTCCAACTAGCTGTTGAAGATCATTAATGGTGGTGGAGGGTACGCAGTACGCACATTCTTTCTCTTATTTATTACTTTTGGTATTTGTGGAATGTTAAATGCAACTTCTCTTTGTGTCTTTTCTTTTCGTCTGCAACAGTGGTGTACCCAGGATTTAGGGGGACAAAATTTCTCGATAAAACGTAATTTTTTATGATAGAGGGAGAATACAATTTTGAAATATTAATAGAGGAAATAAATATAATTTAGTAGATAAATACAAAATAAATAAGAATAACTTGATATATTAAATTTTTAAATTAATAGTTGTAATGACATTTTTCGAGATACAACAATTTATATAATTACCTAAAGGGTTACAACAAATCCTAGAATCGATCTAAATCTTTTAATTCATAAAGATCCTAAAATCAACTAAAATAATTAAAGTAAAAAATGTAAATATAAAAATTAAGTTAAATTTAAATAACTCCGAATGACAAAAGAGGGTTTTAAACTTGGCAGGTCACTAAACTATCCCACAGTTTCATTTCGATCACCAAACTAAAAAACGATACGAAGTGATCACTGAACTATCAACATTCAACTTCCGACGATATATTTTTTTATTTCCGACTCAGAATTGCCCATGTGGCTCCCGGGAAGATGACTCACACACACTAATCACTTGCCACGTCATTAAATCACTTGTTTTTAATTTTAAAAAAATGTTTAATTTTTTTAACCTTGCCAGGTCATCGTCTTCTTACCTTCCTATTCTGATAAAACACGAACTTTGGTTTCTTTTTGCTCACAGAACTATCGAATCGAACACTAGCCCTAAAATCGGAGGCGAATCGACCTAATCAGAGTAACTTCACCGGCGATTCGAGCAAATCTCCATACAAAATCAATGTCTATTGTGACAGAGTGGAAAGAGAGGCTTGAGGATAATGGATTTCAACATGGTAAGTTCCAATTTTCCTTCGTCGATTTACAAATAGGGTTATAAATTAGGGGTTTGCTCGAATCTTATTTCGTTGTTGTTCTATTTGCGTGTTCAATGCAGCTGAAACATCAGAATATTTCTCAATTCACTATATTAAGGTCGCTGTAGATTGTGATAGTGAAAGAACTGAATCTGCGTTAGGCTTTGTTGATTGGTTCCATGAGGATTATGTATCATTGCTTGATATTATCGGTATGGGGAAGGCTTTAGGATTAGAAGATGATGAATATAGCTACTACTGGAAGTTAGACACAGTTGGAGCTCCTTTGACAGAGTTGGTAAGGGATACTGATGTGTTGAAAATGGCTCAATCCGTTGGTCGTAGTAGGATTGTAATTGTTGAGGCTACGTTCATGCTCCCTCAACCAGTTGAAGTTCAGCCATCTGGATCAGTGTTACTTTTAAAGGATGTAGAAGAGGAAGGAACAGGTGCTGCAGAAGGAGTGGAAGAAGAAACAACAGGTATAGAAGAGGGGAATGAAGTAGATGATGGTGGTGTGATTGAAGTTGAGGAGAAAACAGATGATGCACATGGATTAGATGAAACAACAATAGATGAGTTAGAAGAAGAGAAAGCCTATGATCTTGGTGCACAGAATAAGGAAGATGCAGAAAATTTAGCATGTGGAAAGAATGATGTACAAGAAGAGCATGAGGTTGAACAAGATAATGGGGTTGAACAAGAGAATGATGCAGATGATGAAGAAACAGATGATGATTTGCACGATTCAGATTATTCTTTCAATGCTGATGAGGAAATAGAACATGATGAAACAGAAGCTGAAGATGCTAATGATGGGCAGGATAATGAGGTTGCATCTGGAACAGAGGTTGCATCTGGAACAGTTATAGGACCAAGAAATGAAGAAAAAGAAGCTGTAGATGCTAATGATGGGCAGGATAATGAGGTTCCATCTGGAGCAATTATAGAAGCAAGAAAAGAAGAAACAGATGCTGCACATGGATTAGCAGATTGTCCTTCATCTGACTATGGAGATTCAGATCAATTGGATTCTTGCTCAGACAGTGACAATGGTGGGGCATCCAAGCATAGATACCCTGATTTTATGGAAGATAATATGAGAAATCCGAAACTAGAGGTTGGGATGAAGTTTAGTAGCTTTGATCAGTTTAAAGAGGCATGCAGAAATTATGGTATACAAAATAGATATGTTATCAAGTTCAGACCAAATGACAAGAAGAGATGTAAGGCCAAATGTAGTAAGAATTGTCCTTTCTACATTTGGGCTAGTTTGGTGAGTGCAGATGATCCCACAGTTCAGATCAAATCAGGGGTTCTAACCCATACATGTTCTAGGGATCACAATATTAGACATGTGAATTTCAAGTGGTTGGCCAAAGAGTATCTGGAGCAATTTAGAGCAGACCCATGTTGGAAGTTGGAGGGGATTATCCAAGCTGTTAGATCAAACCAGAAAGTTGAGATAACCAAGATAGTTGCATACAGAGCAAAAAGAAGAGCTTTGGAATTGATCAATGGGGATAAGGAAGGTCAAATTAGGCTTCTTTATGACTATAGGCTAGAGCTTTTAAGGACACACCCTTCATCTACAATCATGTTTAAACAAGAGAAGGGGGTGTTTAGAGGCATGTATGTGTGCTTGGCACCCTTAAGAGATGGGTTTAAAGATGGCTGCAAGAATGTTATTTGTGTCGATGGGTGTTGGTTGAAGGGATTGTATGGCATGCAACTACTCTCGGCAGTTGGGATAGATGAAAATGACTGCATATATCCGTTTGCATGGGCAGTTGTAGACAGAGAGAATTGGAAGTGGTTTCTTGAGTTCATTGGAAGAGATATGGGTATAAATAACAGTAGTGAGATGTGGGAGATGTGGAGCTCAAGGGCACAACATAAGAAGGTGTAAAGGGAAAAGTGTGCAACTTGATGGGAATGCACCTCCAGGTATGTTTTCCTTCCTACCATAGAACTTATTTCATTTCTACAAATTTATTTTGTCTACAACTTCTCTGTGTACAACAGCAACTACTCATAATGAAGTTCAAAATGATGATGGTATAGACCTGCGGCTACACCTCTAGGTATCTTGTTCTTAGCAACTTTAGAAAATGAAGAAACTGAACATGAGGACACACCAATTATTTATTTTCCCTTCAACTTTTCTGTGTACAGCAGCTTCAAATGAAGATGATTCTACAACTGCTCAAAAAGAAGTTATGACACAAACTCATATTCAAGAGGTAATTGCAGATGTCATCACACAAGAGCCTTCATCTCAGGTATTTAATCGCAACCAATCTGAATTTATATTGACCTTTCAAATATTTTTTGCCTACAAATGTGAACTCATATTGATGAACAAATTGTAGAAACTGACACCTGAGGATGATCCTGTGCTTGGAAAGTGGAAGAGTTTGTCTCAGATTGTAACTGATGCACCTAAGGGAACTGGATCTAACACACAAAAACCAGGAAGCAAAATGAAGGGGGCTTCATGATCTTCTATGAAAAAAAGAACAGTTGCAGCTAAAGCACCATCCTCATCTCTTGCAAAAACCAAAACCACAAGGACCTCTTACACTGATCCAAAAAATAAAGAAGAGGCAGGGAAAAGAGAGAGTAAGAGGAGGAAGAAATGAATGTGTGAAGTTGTTCACTTTTTGCATTAAAAGGTCAAAGGTGTTGTTGGGGTAGCAGACTGTAGTTATTACTAGGGAGTGGGGACCCCATTTTGTGAATTTCCAGCCTTGTGCTGTGTGGCTTTTGTTTTCTTTTTGGTGATATCAGACATGGTATGGGTTGTGTAGGGCCAAGCTGCCATTTTGTTTTTGTTCTTGTATCTGTCACATTGCATGTGGAAAGATTCTGTATGTTATCAAGTAAGATTATAATATTTATGGAAGCTTTTCCAGTATTTTCTCTGTATTGCCTTTTGTTGTCATTAAATAAGTTTTACTGTGTATTTCTCCAATCTATCAAACATGGTAAGTCTATCTGCCTTTTGCTTCCTGGTTTTTGCTCAGCAAAACTTATTTTGCTTCCTGGTTTTTGCTCTGTATTGTATATCTGCCTCAGATAAACAATATCAGACATGGTAAGCAATTGGTGTAACTATATCGGATCCACAACTTATTGTATTTCCTGGTTTTTGCTTCCTGGTTTTTGCAATTGGTGTAACTATATTGTATTTCCTGGTTTTTGCTTCCTGGTTTTTGCTCTGTATTATATTTCCTGGTTTTTGCTGTCACCAAATTAGCCTCAACTAATCTACTGCCTCAGATAGACAATATCAGATATGGTAGTGTAACTAGATTGGATCCACAACTGACACAAATTATCCATTGAATTGATCAAATGATCTAATGTCAATACAACTAGATAGAGATAATCTACCATTGAATTCCAAACAAATGCAGATGAGAAACTCCCTACTCTCACACACATTACATAAGCTCCAATCTACTACAACTAGATACAGATAATCTACCAACTACAATTCCAATAACAAAAACAACCGACAGCTTAATCCATGAGCACTTCTTAGTGTTAGGCTTCTGTTCTTTGTTCTGAAACTCAAATTCAGCCTTCTCTGTACATGCTTCTTCTTTGTGCTGCAAACCCACGACCTTATAATGCAAGGGCTGATCATACCATTTGAAGAAATTGCAACCATCTCCACTCTAGCATTCAATTTAAACAATTAGGAAATGCAAAAATCAACATAATTCAATGTTGCAGCCTAAAACACAGTAACACAGTAACACCTTCAAACTCATATTAAAACTCAGACTAAACCTCCTTCAACATAACAGAGAATACAAAGAATCTTTCCACATTGAATTATGTTGTAACTTGCATTTTCCACAATACAGAGAATACAAAGAATCTTTCCACATTGAATTATGTTGTAACTTGCATTCTCAGATTCTCTGTATTTCTGCTTCAACATAATTCAATCTCTTTCCACATTGAATTACTCGATGCCCTAATCTCAGATTATTACCTGGTATCTGGTGCAGCCCAAAAAACGCCTCCCAGGGTTAGCTTTGGTCCACGAAGTTCGCATTACAGCTACCTGGCCGCACCTACATCGCTGGAGATAGAACCTTTCAGCCATACCTACGTTGGCGTGGAAGACTTTGTCGGAATCGGAATCGGAATTGGAGTCCAATTGCAGCGAGTTCCTCAAGAAAGGGGCTGGAGTCCAATCGGAATCGGATTAGGGCATCGAGTAATTTTTTGGGGCTGGTTTGAGCGAACGATGTCCACAAGAAAGGTAAGAAGACGATGACCTGGCAAGGTTAAAAAAATTAAACATTTTTTTAAAATTAAAAACAAGTGATTTAATGACGTGGCAAGTGATTAGTGTGTGTGAGTCATCTTCCCGGGAGCCACATGGGCAATTCTGAGTCGGAAATAAAAAAAATATCGTCGGAAGTTGAATGTTGATAGTTCAGTGATCACTTCGTATCGTTTTTTAGTTTGGTGATCAAAATGAAACTGTGGGATAGTTGAGTGACCTACCAAGTTTAAAACCCGACAAAAGAAGAAGAAAGTTTCTAATTAGAGTAAAAATAAACTATGGTGCTTTAAAGAACACTATTTCCTTCAAATATAGGGCGGTTTACGGTTCTTTAAAATAATGAAAAGAAGGCTTGCATAAAAAAAAAAGTTATAGTTCATTTAAATCAAACAACAGCGTTTAATTTTTACATTGTTTTGAAAAATGCAATTATGGAGATGGACACAATCAGTCATCTTCTCCGAAGGCTAAATCAGATCCACTCATGGTTTAATGGCAGCACAAGCCGACGACTCATTCCTAATACCAATAACTGCGGGTGATCCACAAGGGCGGCCGCCCCTCCTCGTCCTTGTATGTCTCCGCCCCTGGTCTGCAATATATCTCTCTTATTATAAGTTATAATTTTAGGTAAAAAACTGTTTGATGTATATTTCTTAGGCGCGGAGAAATTTGATCTGATCCGAAAAATCCAATCGATTTGCAAGATATTTGATCCGAATGATACCCGAAAAAGATACGAATAAAAAATTTCTAACCAATCGGGTCCGGTCCGTTCCTATTTCAGCCAAAGGAAAATATGCTCAATTAAAAACCATACCGAGACCGCTTATATCCTCTAAGAGTTGTCCGACTACAAACCGACCCTCGATTTACTCGAACTGGAACCAATTCAAAATCCGATTAGTCTGAATCCAAAATAACCTGAAACATGATTAATCTGAAATAACCAGAAACCAGTTTAACCCAAACCTGAAACAAACCAAAATCTGATTGATCCAAACATGAGACAAACCGAAACAAAAAACCGAAACAACCCGAAGTCGTAACAACCAACCTGATTAACCTGAAAATGAAACAAATAGAATTTTATTTCACAATTTTGTACTAGCATACATTTAATATCTTCTATTATATATGTATTTCTTTAAACTATATCCCCTAAAATATTATGAACAATATCATTAACATATATATATGCTAAAAATCTTATCCCGTAAAATCCTTTCTAAAATTTATATTATTTTTATAATTGATTGAACATTTAGTTATTAAATAACCATGATCAGTCCTACATGTAGTGTTTAGTTTTTACCAAATTTATAATTATATCGTCTCCAAAACATTCATACGTCATATACTCATATGAATGACAAATATTCTTTCATGGTAGCCAGTGTTCTAAAAAATGCTAGGCGGGTGCTAGGCGGTGAGGGGGGGAGGCTATCGCCTAGGCACCTAGGCGGATCAATATTATAACATTTATTTTTATATATTTTCATATAATTTACTTATATAAAAACTAAATCGAAATATATTGATTCATAATTTTCATAGTAATTCATAATTTAACTATATAATTTTAATAAGCATATAATTTGCTAATTAATCATCCAAAATTCATATAATTTATAGTATTCTTCATAAAGAAGATCTACAAGAGCGCAACATGGAAAAATAATACAGTTTTCAACACATGTTTCAACGTAAGTAATATTAAATAATTGTTCATAAGTCATAGTTGAAGTCGCAGACTCTTAGCGGACGTTGGTCGCAGTACGAGGGCGAGGGACAGGGAGAGCCGAACAAGGGTGTGAGGCGAGACGAGAGGTGAGATGAGGTGAGAGGCAACCAGTGGAACGAGAGGTGAAAGCTTGACAAGATGGAGATGGGAGGTAGTAGGGACGACAAAGTTATCAGTTAAGAGGGAGAGGTGTGAGAGGTGAGAGACGGAGGTGTGGGACGAACGAGAGAGTGGAATTGATTTTTAACTTTTAACCTAAATAAGAACACATACTCCTTTCAAAAAAAGAACTCATACCCCCGCCTAGAAAAAAACGTAGCGCCTAGGCGGGTGATTTTTTTCCACCGCCTAGCAAAAAAGGACTAGCTCCTAGTCAGAACGTTAGGGTGCCGCCTAGCGCCTAGGCGGGGACTAGACGCCGCCTAGGTGGGCTTTTTAGAACGTTGTTGGTAGCACAAAATATATGTTTTAGATTTTCTATCATTTATTTTAACTAGCTTACCGTCATGTCCATCATGGATTTTGAATAATATAATCCTATTACCCTAAGAGAATTAATTGAATACAAAGAAGCGATAGATAATTTTCTTTTATACTATAACATAGAAGTGCAAGATATTGTGTTTATAAATAATTCATTTTTTCATGTCTATTTCATATTTTTTATTAGTATCATGCTTATTTATTCATATTTTTAGTACCATACATTAATTTCTATAAAATTTATCCTCTGGATTATTATTAGTTTTATCATATTAATAATTTATATCGAATTTAACTGATTAACTAAAAATTATCCATACCAACCTGGCTTGACCAGATATTCCAGCATCCACATAATTGACCCAAATTTGAAGTGATTTGAAATTAAAAATAGCTCGCTCATAACCCGCTCGAACGGCGTGATTTTCACATAAAATCGCTCATAATCCGATTTGCTCGTAATCCGATTCAACGCGAAATGAAAAATCTGACATGATCAAAACCCGATTGGACCATGATCCGACTCGATTGAAACCCGATTTGATCAAATTTTGATTCGGCCAAAATATTCGGAACAACTTCATTGATTTGACCCGATAATCGAACTTGTTCGGCTAACTAAAAATCATATCTAATCCGGCACGACCCGACTTGGCCTGATGTTCCATCACACACGTAATTGACCGAATCAGAAATAACCACTACTGGAAATCTCGGCTATAGTCACGAAATTATCCACGAATGTAACCTTAAACTTAGCCTCCAATAGCCTTAGCCTCAAACTCTGCTTTATAATTAGCCACAAACTCTAATTCAAGACTAATATCGAGTGAGCTAAATGTAGGAACAAAATTTTGTTTGTGGCTACCAGTAGCCACAAATCCAGTCTCAAACAATGTTGATTGAATTCAAGGAGAGAGATAATGTTTGTGGCTAACTAAATTTGTTAGCCGTAAGATGTTTTGTGGCTAAATATGTGACTACAAAATATCCAGGCAACCTAATTTATTAGCCACTCATCTATTTGCAGCTAACTTTCACTAGATTTTGAAGGTAATTTTTTACAATTTCTAGTAGTGAACAGTTGTTATTATGTTTGTATTAAACAAATACAAACATATAAAACTCAAAAAACAAATAAAAAGTTAAACATTAAATATCCAAAGCATTAATATTCAACTAAACATTCATTCATTACAAAGCAACTCAAACACAAATTGGTTGCACCACCTAAATTATATAGTTTGGGATCTAGGAATTAAAACTATCCAAAATGCCAAAAGTTCAATAGCCTTAAGAACTTACACCATCCACAACCCAAATAGAGTTAACAAGTTTTACACATCTATACCAAAAAACAACAACAGTTTACCTAGAAGGGAGTTAGCTAAGAAGAGCCACCTGAGAGTTTTTGCAATATTTATTCAATCATATCTTTGAGCATCTTGTTTTGTTCTTGGAGAGTCTTCACCTCATTTCTTACCTCTCTAATCTCTTCCTTATAAGGATCTACATGGTCTTGTATATAGCTTTCACTATAACTTCAACAAAGGGTTTGTGGTGAAGATAGCACTTAGACGCTTCTTTTTTATAGGACGCTTGTTTTCTGGTGATGCATGTTTTGAGCAATGTTTCTGTGCAATATAAGAATTTCAGCAATATAAGAATTTCAGCAAAGGGAGTGAGAGAAGCAGAAACTATACAAATTTTTAGCAAAGAAATTATACAAATTTTAAGGAGTCATCAACATATTCTAATATTTTAGCAAAGAAATTGATACTTTAAGGAGTCATCAACATATTCTAATATTTTAGCAAAAAAAAATATACAAATTTTTACTGTCATAAAACAGACTTCAAACAAAGAAGAAACTACTCATGAAAACAAACTTAAGCAGAAACTATTCCTTTATACAAACTTAAGCTTAAACTATTCATGCAAACAAACTTAAGTTTAAAATGGTTGTTGTTAAGCATGGTTTTAAGCTCAGTTCTTACAATAAGTTCAGCATCTTGCTTGCAGACTTAACATATAACTACATACTTCATTCACCAATACCATCTAAATTAAGGATGTGAGTGCTTTGTTCACTCAAAAAAATAATTGATAAAGAAAAACCAACAAAACAAAAGATTGTACATCACCTGAAAAACCAACAAAACAGAAATTGATACTTCAAGGAACCATCAACATATTCTAATATTTTAGCAAGAAAATATACAAATTTTTACTGTCATACAGCAGACTTCAAACAAAGCATAAACTATTCCTGCAAACAAACTTAAGTTTAAACTGAAACATCAAACAAAAACTTTAGAAAATGTACAACTTAAGACTAAACTGAATTTTTTGTGAACAAACTTTAGCCAGTGGAAGAACAAACTTCAGCAGGCGGAGGAACAAACTTAAGCCTAAACTGAATTTTTACTGTCATAAAACAAAACAAACTTCAGAAAATGTACAACTTCAGCCTAAACTGAATTTTTTGTGAACAAACTTCAGCCAATGGAAGAACAAACTTCAGCAGGCGGAAGAACAAACTTAAGCCTAAACTGGACTTTTAATGTCATAAAACAATACAAAACAAACTTCAGCCAGTGGAAGAACAAACTTCAGAAAATGTACAACTTCAGCAGGCGGAAGCAAGTGGAAGAACAAACTAATCCTAACATCAGGATTTTTTGTGAAAGCAGGCGGAAGAACAGACTTTACCTGGAAGCAAGTGGCAGAACAGCCTCTTTTCTCCGTTGGAAGCAGGCAGGCGAAGTAGGTGAGCGAAGCAGGAGGGCAAAGCGGGAGGGCGAATCTATACAATGTGACCGCCGACGGAAGCAGGTGGGCGAAGCAGGGGTCTTGTCGTCGTTGGAAGAAGACACGACTAGGGTTTTAGGAGAAGATGACGAAGTGAGAATGACGAGCTGTGTTGAACGTCATTCTTCATTTCTTTGATAGCCCAATTACTTACACAAATTTGGACCTATCAATTTAGAAAGCCGTCAAATTTTTCCGCCACAGTTTAAAGTCAATTTTATCATAATATATTGGAGGCAACTCCAATATATTATCCGCCTTTTTTCATAATTAATTACGTCTAATCTAATTTTTAAGGTTGGAATTTTATTTTCTTAAGTTAAACTAAGCTACAATATTTACAACGAATCCAAGTTCTCTGTAAAATAAAAAACTAATGTTAATATATAAGTATTTTGTTAATAGGTAAGTATTAATATGACGTACCTATTCGTTAGGAGAATAAAATAGGAAACCATCCTCATCACCTTCATCACTTTCCCCGTCTTCCCTTGCGACTTGTAAATAATCTTCGCTACTCTCGACTTCATCAAATGGGTCATTCAGATTTATAGGCAGTTATTTAATTAATGATCCTACAAATCCATCCACATCAATATCATCTGGTTGTAATGGATTAGAATCCATTGATTGACCAACATTCTCTGGAACATCAGTCCAATGTTGATCTACTCTTGCTCACGGCTTAGTCTTACACACGAGTTTCCAATCTGCACGACTACGACATACTTCAGGATAGTCTGCATAATAAACTTGGATGCATTGTTCCGCAAATACGAAAGGATCATGGTTATAATACCGTCTCTTGCAATTGATCTCTTGAAAATGGTATTGTGGATGAACTCTCGTTCCATTAATAGAATGGTCAAACCACAAACACTTGAATAGGACAATCTTCTTGCAAGGAAAAACGAGTGAACTCAAACTCCAAAATTTGCTCAATTAGCCCGAAGAAATCTGATTGTTCATCTCCATTGAAAGCTTGTACACATACACCATTGTTCATTGTCAATTTTCCATCATCTCGCTTCAGAGTATCATATTTATACCCGTTGATGAAATATGTGGGCCATGATATTACTTTTTTGGATGGACCCCAAGCCAAACTACGTATCAAATCATGATCTACTCTTGGTGAGTGAAGGACTTGTCCAGTCAAAACCTAAACACAATGAAATATAAAGATGTCATATATAATTCGTCACATATATGTGAACAAAATTATAATATAAAAAATGTAAGAATATTACATAACTACTAAACCATGCACAAAAGCAAGGGGCAAAAGCATGTGGATCTCCTTCTCCTTCTGTATCTTGGAATATCCTGTACGTGAAATGAATAAATTATAATATAAAAAAGATAAGTATATATGTATGCATGCATTTAAAACAAATTACTTACTGTGTGTAAGAGTTGACCTCTCTACAGTTGAGTAGAATGTATGTATGTGCAACATGAAAATCAACCCCATCTGTCATCCATAAAACCTTACATTTTTCACACGCACGCCCTGGATGGTTGTAGATTGAAATTCGCGGATAAGTTTCACATGGCATATCATTCTCATATATCGTACCTTTTCTTCTCTTGTACAAGTCTTGAGGCTCACAGTAGTTTTGGCTGAAATTTGTTATCTCCTCAAACAAATAAGATTTCACTATGGATGCCTTGACCTTTTGTGGATTGAACATGTTACCCTTTAGAATGAATAAGAATCTTTCAAACACATACATCCATCAGTATTGTACCAGTCCTCCTAACCTTGTTTTGTATGGTAAATGTACGATGAGGTGCTCCATAGAATCAAAGAAAGATGGTGGGAATACTCTTTCCAACTGACACAAAAGGAGAGGTGCATCACGTTCCAATTCCTCAATACACTTCTTATCAAGAGTAGATGAACAAATGGATTGGAAGAACAAGATCAACTCTGTCAATACTCCCCATATTCCTAGTGAAAGAAGTTCCTTAAAAGCTATTGGTATAAGCCTTTGCATGAATACGTGACAATCATGACTCTTCATCCCGAGTAGTTTACCATCTTGTAATTGCGCAGACCGACCAATATTAGATACATACGCATCCGTAAATCTCAATGTCTTTAGCCATTTAAGAAGCTCTATATTTTGGTCTCTAGTTAAAGTGTATAATGCTTTTGGTTTTCGACCGCTATGATCATCTTCCACTTGAAGCTCCGGGCGGTTACAATACAACCGTAGGTCTTTAACACACTCCCACAAGGTTGTGACGAAGCAAATGATATTTCCAATATGGAAGCTTCCAAAATATACTTTACTTTGTGAACTTATGAGTTTCACCATAGCCATATGGATCCTGTAATGACGATTCCATAACGGTCGGTAGATCTTTAACACACTCCCACATTTGTTCACCAGACAAATAAGGAATAAGAGGGTCCTTTTCAACTCTCCCTTTATAAAAGTTATTCTTGTCCTTTCTAAATGCATGTTTTCTACCCAACGAGCACCTATGACAGTCAAACCAAGAAAGTTTTTTCCCATGCTGTAATCGGAAGGCTTTTGTTTTGATCATACAATATGGACAAGAATAAATGCCTGTAGTACTCCACCCACTCAACATTCCATATGCCGGAAAGTCACATACAGTCCACATAAGAGCTGCGTGCATCCTGAAGTGTTCCCCAGTAGAGACATCAAAAGTCGGTACACCCTCTGTGCACAACTTCACTAACTCATCAATCAAAGGTTGCATGCATACATCTATCAACTTTTTCGGGTTCTTCGGTCCAGGAACAATGGTGCTTAAAAAATATAACGAGTCTGCATGCAAAGCCATCTGAACATAAACATAATCTCACATTACGAACCTCTGCGGAAAAATCTGGAAAGGAACGATCAAAATGCTTCCAAGCCTCTGCATCAGAAGGGTGACTCATAAAACCTTCATCAGTGTGATGTTGAGCATGCCAACGCATTTTTGATGCCGTTTCTTTCATCACGTATAAATGTTGCAAACGTGGGGTCAAAGGCAGTGTTCTAAAAAACGCTAGGCGGATGCTAGGCGTGGGGGGGGGGGGGGGGGCTAGCGCCTAGGCGCCTCGGTGGGAGCCTAGGCGGGGCCTAGGCGGATCAATATTATAACACTTATTTTATATATTTTCATATAATTTCCTTATATGAAAAACTAAATTGAAATATATTGATTCATAATTTTCATAGTAATTCATAATTTAACTATGAAGCATATAATTTGCTAATTAATCATCCAAAATTCATAGAATTTATAGTATTCGTCATAAAGAAGATATGCAAGAGCACAACATGCAAAAATCTTACAGTTTTCGACACATGTTTTAACGTAAGTAATAATAAATAATTATTCATAAGTCATAGTCGTAGTCGCAGGCTCTTAGCGGACGCTGGTCGCAGTACGAGGGTGAGGGACATGGAGAGCCAAAAAAGGGTGAGAGTCGAGACGAGAGGTGAGGTGAGAGGCAGCCGGTGGGACGAGAGGTGACGACTTGACAAGATGGAGATGGGAGGTAGTAGGGACGACAAAGTTATCAGTTAAGAGGGAGAGGTGTGAGAGGTGAGAGGCGGAGGTGTGGGACGAACGAGAGAGTGGGATTGATTTTTAACTTTCAACCTAAATAAGAACGCATACCCCTTTCAAAGGCAAGTATCTTAATACCTGATTGGGTATTGGTTTTCCTTTTTGAGATAAACAAGGTTTATACCTCGGGCTCTTACAAAACACACACTCGGGATCATCTTTATAATCCTTCCAAAACAACATGCAACCTTGGGGACACGTGTGGATTTTTTGTTGGGGCAATCCTAACTCTCTAGTCATCTTGTTCTGCTCATAATAACTCTTGGGTAAGTTATTGTCGGTTGGTATTACATCACTAACTTTCTGAAGAAGCGCACTATACCCAGCTTGTGACATATTATACTTGGTCTTTAACTGCATAAAAGATCTCACTGCAGCTAACTGTGAAATGTGAGAACCATGATACAACGGCTCATCTGTTGCCCTTAGTACATCAGAGAAACGCTAAGATAAGAAGGAAGTGCCATCATTTTCAGGACCGACACTTGTAGTCGCTTGTTGTGCCATGTTATTTTCTTCCTCAGAAGGAACATGGCTACTACTTAGCTCGAAGGCTGAAGTGTTAGGATCAAACCATGGAGGTGGAACAAAATTTGGACCAGCAAAATCAAACACCATTCTTTGAGTAGGGTTCAAATTATCAAACCATTCTAACCCTCATTCAAAAGATCCAACATTATCATAATGTGAGGAAGATGGCTCTTCAGAAGGTGGAGTGTAGACAGGTTGTTGCTCTCCATGTGCATTCCATAAAAGGTAGTTTTGAACAAAACCTTGTCTATAAAGATGAATTCAAACATCGTCTATCTTCTTATACCTTCCATTCTTTCATGTTGAAAAAGGACATCTAATCTTACTACCATCCATCAATTGCACTTGTGATGTTGCATAAATAAGAAATGCTTCAACACCTTCAATGAACTCTTTCTTCCAACCATCACGATTAGGTAACCATCGATCATACATCCATTCATGAGAGTCCATTTCTTTTATACCTATTTATATTTATGAAACAAATTAGAAAATGAGTTATGGTATACATCAATCATTGACAGATATATAGTACAATAATAAAGCAAAATGAACCTATTACAAATGTTCAAATTGAGAGTGTAAGCTACTGTAAGGTTGGATAATCTCGGTTGCTAGCGAACTGGAAAATAGAAACTGGTGAACTCAAATTGTCAGCTACTGTCAGCTATTGTAGCCACAAGCTTCGCCTTAAGTTCATACTTTTGAGGCTAAATGAACATATCCCCATATTTATATATATAACCTTACACTAATAAGTTTAAGGTACAATTAAGTCTTTCCAGTCGATAATGTTATACAGTCACAAATTAAGGTTGGATAATCTCGGTTGCTAGCGGATTGGAAAAAAGAAACTTAGCCTTAAGTTCATACTTTAGCCATATTTATATATATAACCTTACTCTAAGCTAGTGTAAGCTACTATAAGCTACTTTAGCCCCAAACTTAGCCTTAAGTTCATACTTTTGAGGCTAAATGAACATATCCCTATATTTATGTATATAACATTACACTAATATATTTAAGATATTATACTCAAATTTAGTCCTAAAACTAACCCAGAACAAGATTTGTAAGCTAAATATACGGATTTCAATCTAAAAGGAGACGTTTGAAATTTAATACCCAAAATGTTGCTTACTTTTTTTATGACACTGATGAACTTGTGGCTATTTTTGTTTTTTTTTCCTGGTTAGATCTGTAAAATAACAAAATTTTAATACAAACTTCATGAAATCAAACATATATACTTATACAATACTACACACACTTACCTAGCTCAATCCATTTGTAGATGTAATAATGAAAGGGTTTTATTGAATTTTTTAGAGAAGTAATGGTTAGAATTTGATGAGAGAGATTGAGAAAAATGGGATGAATTTAGGGTTTAATTTGGATCTGATATTGTTAACACTAGTAGAGAAAAGATCTTTAGAGACGCTTTTTAAGATAATGTTGCGGTGCTTTTTTTCTCCGCAAACACTTATACCGACGCTATTAAAAGCGCCCCCACTGCCTATGTCGCTACCCCCTATTGCGGCGCTTTTCATTGCGTCGGTATAGATATATTTTTGCGACGCTATAGAGTGGCGACGCTTTTATAGCACTGCAAAAAATGCCACATAAAGTGTCGTGCTTTGAGGCATTCACGGCGCTTCCAAAGCGTCGTAACAATTAATTTAAAGCGTCATAATAATATAGATATTGAACTAGAGAAATTGGAACCTTTAATTTTCATAAACTCATATTCATTATTATGTAAACAAAATTCTCTTACTAATGAAATATAACGTAATTTGACACCATCCAAAATGATTTATAAACTAATCATAAAAGATGTCAATATATACAATAACTTGTTTTTTTAGCTATATGTTGTCAAGATTATACATGAGATCTCAGGCCTCTACCCCTTTCTCAACAGGTTTTGAATCTTCCGTGTTGATCTCTTCATCTTTCTTCCTTCTCATCAGATAGTTTAGTCAGCTCATCCTCTTCATCAAACACAAGTCAATGTCAATGGAATGAAACTGCAAGTTACAAGTACTAGATCAATACAATACCTTTTCATTGAGATGAAGAAGTCAATCAAGATATACATACTTGTCAGTAACACGAAACAAGTCAAGCTTGTGCAAAATTAACTCTGGATCAAACAGAGGATTATATCAAGATATGCATACTTGTTTGTACCAGCATTATATAATATCAACTCTGGATCACACATACGCCCTGCAACCTGTCAGTAACACGGAACAAGTCAAGCTTGTGCAAAATTAAAAGACACAATAACAAGAAATTGAGTATACCTCAAGTGATCTGTCTAATTCTTTCAAGTACTCATTTGTTGATGTCGCACTCTGTAGAATACAAAATACTTAGGAATATAATAGATCAATAAGCATGTCAGACCAAGTTTTTGGCTTAACCATACTTCAACCTTCTGATTGATATGCTTTTGAGCTTCATAATCCTGAAGATATAAAACAAAACCATGAGTAAAGGCTAAAATCACGCTACCAACTTTGATATAGGGTAAATGATATTTCAAAGAACTGAAATTTATTGAGGGTGCTTACAAATGGATATATTTCAGGGTTGAACATGCCCAAAATGTATACCCTCCCTATAAACTTTTCTAATTAGTATTACGGTCAACAAACTCTGAGGATGATAGTTTTGTGAAGATTAATAAATCCATACCATCAGTAGAAAAATCTCTTTCGTGGTCATTGCCTTGATGAGCATCAAGATCAATTATCATTACCCTGATAATCTCCAAAAAAATGAGGATATGATATATGAATTAAGATATTAAAAGGTTCTTGCAGAAAGAAACACAAACCTTGAAATGTTGAAATGGACTAAGGCAAAACGAATGATCAATGATACGTCAGCATAGGCACAAAATCCGCCGCCACTTTCTGCAGAACAATGATGGAAGCCTCCACCAAGATTGATGGCCCACCTGCACTCTATTGCAAGCTTTGCAGCTACAACACTTCCACTAACCTTAATATATTAACATTAAAGAATCATATTTTACTAGATCAGTACTTAGTGAAAAAAGTATTCAATGTGATTAAGGTCAAACTTAGCACAATACTGAGATTACCTGCTTTCTAAATGAAAAAAAGAACCTTTTGTTGTACCAATAAATTAGGGATCAAGGCAACAGTTCTAGTAATACCTTTGACATTTCCAAATTTACTCTGATCATCTATCTCTGTAATACTTAATTCTGGATTTTCCGATTCTTCAAGATAATTGCCGTTTTGTTGTTCTGTTTGCTCTGAAATCTCTCAAAAGCCGCTACATGTTCCACAATGAACAAAAGAAGGGAAAAAATAGACTCAGCTTAAAAATGTCAATGAAGCAGAAAAGAGTATCATAATTTTGTAGTCTTTTGAGGAATTTTCACATAAATGGAAAGAGAAGGGTATAATTAACCAAACTCTTGTACAATTTAATGGTTTATATATGTGATAAATTACCTTGAAATCCTATAGTGACAATTAAAGAGAGCTTTTATACTAACCAAGTCCAATGAGATCCCCTTCTGCATCCATCAGTACATTTTCATCACTAATTTTTTCTTCATCTACTGAACTTTGAATAGTTATTTTCTCCTTAGAACCTTGCAGGACAACATCAAGCTTATTCGGGGAATTGGATCCAAATTCTTCCGAATTAATTGGTTGACTAACATCACTTAGTCGCACATTGTCCTCACAAGTTCCCCCTGCATTTAAAACGTTAATTAGAATTTAGTAATACCTAGTTATAAAAAGAGAACAATAACTGAAACTGGATGCTTAGAAATTGACCAATTCCTAATTAAACTGGAATCTACATGCCCCACTATTAAAAGAACATATTGATAGTAATTTGCTAATAGTAAAAATCATAGTACCTTTTTCTTCATCAACATCCATATTTTCACCAACCAAAGCTTCATTTTCCCATGCGTGACGTATAGGGTAGGCTCAATTCTTCATCTTCGTATAAGCCAGCCTGCTCCTATTAAGTTAAAAAAGCAGCAATACCTCAGTGATCTTTGCAACAATGGAGCTGCTTTTCAACCTTGTGTGAAAGAGCCTACCCCATACGTCACGCATGGGAACAAATTGTACAATGTCTCTGGTAGCCACCTGGCCTTTTGAACTCTTCAGCCGGGCCCCACCATCATCATCGAGTATCTGCACTTAACATGAGCTAAAATCAGGAAAATGGAATGAAGTGTGAAGTATATGGACTGAAAGTGAAGTGTTACCTCCATCTGAGTGAAGTTTGCATTGCCCACTCCAATGATTAGGATAGACAAAGGTAAGACAGATGCTTTGACCAAAGCATCCTTGGTTTCTTGTATGACTGCCAGCACTCCGTCCTTGAACAACCATAACCATGCATCAATCATAGTGTTTGCAAATAGAGAAAGAGAAAACAATTTTGGCATTTTTGACTTACAGTTATGATCAACAAGACATAGTATTTGCTATTACTATGTAGAAGGGATTGGGCAGCAATTTCAGCAGCACGATAAATCACAGTATGATGCACTGACCACTCATGACAAGACGAGATGCAGCAGTTAGAAGAAAAAAAAGAGGTGTGTAACAAATAACTTACCCTTCTTTTATTCTTTTAATACACTTTTTCATTATTTTAGAACCTATCATCAACACATATTTCTATGATGAGCCTCATATTAATATTAATAAATTGTTTACTCCAAAGAAAAAAACTTTAAGGAAACAACGCACACATCAATTAAACACGTAGGTAGAAGTATCATGATATAAGTCAGAAGATTAAGCCACTTTACACAATTAACAAACAAACGGATAACACACAACATGAAAATGTTTGGATCAAAGATTGCTGGTTCCATCCAGAAAAGGAAAAAAAAGCAACAACATCAATACTAGTAGTAGGAAATAATAGAGAAGAGCAGTGTGAAGCTACTAATAAGATGTTGGCATTTTATATGAAACCAAGCTCGAAATGAAGAGTTGAAGAAGACCATTCCCAACTGACATCTTACTTAGTTCCTGTTCTTGGATTTCTCCACTGCCCTCGGAGTTGTTAAGAGTTAATTAAAGATGATTAGCTATTTGTACCTTATGAACCAATTTCCAGTTGTTAACAACTCAGTTTGGACATTACCTAGGCCAATTTCATCAGAGCCTTTCATGATTCTCAGTCTTTTGCATGTGCCAGTGAACATCCTGCAACACCACACACAATTAGCTAACCCTAAACTTCTAGATAACCAATTTGCAGAATGAAATTTAATTGGTAGAGAAGATTATCAACATCCCATTTTAATGAAGATATTTGGATTCATTAGAGAACTTACTGCCATGGAACATCACCCACAAGCATCCAATCACCATCTTTATCCTCATAAGTAAGAACATATTCCGATCCATGTAGCAAGTCTTTCAATTTGCTCTCACTCAATATCTCCCTTGCAGAAGCTCCATTAGTTGCACACTGTCCTGCTGTAAATTGTAAACAGTAAAAGAGTTGGGATTATAAATAATATAGAAACTTGCTGCCAAATTCAGTAAACAAAAAAGCACACCTATGGTGAAACAGCTGAACATCTTCTCCAGGGAAGAAGACAGCTCCTGATATGCAGTATATGCTTTTAAGTCTATCTTCCTCAAATACGGCGCACCATCCATGCTAACCTTAACGAATAAAGCTCCTGTTTTTTATCAGCTTCAACATTTTTTGAAGTTGCAGCTAAAGAGTTCTTCCTAAATGACCTTATAGGAGGCCAACCCACAACCTGAGCCCTGTCATAGTGTCATAGTACAAAAAATGGAATCAAATCTAAGCAGACAAACAAGTTATGAATCTAAGCAAGATTCTCACTCATATTCAAACTCAGAGTATGGTGTTTCAGGTGGGAGCTTGCTGATATAATCCTCTGCTTTGCCTAAAGCAGATTGTAGACGTGGTATAGACTGTATTCTATCATTCAACATCATGACCTGCAACAGTATCGCCAAAAATTAGAATTTTGACCCAATTCCAACTTTATGTTAACTAATAATGCTTACTTGTCCTTTATGTCTGTGTACTCTTAAGAAATCAAGTGGTGGGCTCCAGACATTCTTTACTGCGGAACATGATTGAGGAAAGGTGTCTGTTGAGAAATTGGACACCGTTGTCAATGGAGGAAGATCGATTTGGACGTGGAAATGATGCATTGAAGGGTCCAAAGTCAAGCTCAAGGTCTGAATGTATTGATGATATGAGCAAAATCAAACATGAAATTTACAAGTGAGATATGATCAAAATCAAGTAATGGCTCCAGGACTCTTCAATTAGCGAAAGAAGGTGACAAGGAAGAACAAATCAAACATGAAATTTACAAGTGAGATATGAGCAAAATCAAGACCACAAAACCCTAAATAAACAAGCAATACTATAATATTAAACAAAAGAGCTGCAATCGAGAAAGAAAGAATCTGGAGAAGGAAACTTACAAGGATGAGATCAAAAAGAGTTGCTTGGTCGACCTTCACATCCCAAGCTTTGAGTTCCTCTTCAGCGGTATGATCTTCGGTCTTGGGAGACTCAGGATCTTGCTTGTGACGTTCGGGAGAGGGATGACATCAAGTGATAATCGAAGACGATCAAAGCCATTCCCAAGAAGATCAAATTAGAGAAAAACGAAGTGTGAGAGTGGGTAGGGGAGCGTGTTGAAGTTGAGATACAGTACTCAGAGTGCTAAGAGATAGAATTAGGGGTTCTAAAATCATTTACTAATAGCGTGTATTGTTTTTACTGAAAGTTAACGATGATTTTATAAAAGTGCTCTATACTTTTTCATCTATTGGTTTAGTTCAACACTTTTTTTACGTCGCTATTTAAGGGCTCTAAAAACTTTTTTTCTAGTAGTGTAAGGTTAAAGAATGGTTTTGGATATAATATGGTTAAGTTTCGTACGTGCATTCATGTACAACCAACAAGTATGGGTGACAATAAATGAATAGTACTATTCCCTAATAAATATGATTACTTTTTACAGTTCTTTAGCCACCAATTTAGACTCAAATCTATGTTCCAAGGTAAATATATGAATAGTACTTTTCAGTCCTAATTTTGAAACGTATAATCTTCCGGGTGCCGTAGTAACAATATTAGCCTCAAATAACTATTTTGAGGCTAGATAATAGATAATGTTTTGATATATAGATCTTCGCCACTACTTTACTCATGAATTTTGCTGTACAATTAGCCTCGCATTTGTTTTTATGGGTAAAAACCGTTCTACTTGGCCTAATAATTTTTTGGATAGTAAGTAGCCTCATATTGATCCCTTTATTTAGCTTCAAATTTCCTTTTAACGCAATTTAGCATAAAATTTAGCCTCAAAATTTTGATTCAAGGCTGTTAAACCAAAAAAACAGAGTTGCAAATTTTTTCTACACTTAATTAGCGTTAAATATTATTTTAATAGCACGCTATTTTGCCTCAAAGTATTTGTGGCTAAATCATTCATGGCTATACACAGGATTTCCAGTAATGCTACCAGAAACATGCCCAACCCGCTCGATTGCCTTCTATAGTCTTTCCCCTCTTCCAATCAATTTTTTTTGAACTTTGAAAGTGTTGTACTAAGGAGATCTCAACTAAGTTTGAACGGATAGCAAGTGTTAACAACAAGTTAAATGGTTACAAAATATCAAAGTAATGCAATGTACTTCACAAAGTAAAAGTTAAAATGTCTATTTTGTAAATTGAAGTTGATCTTCTTTTCTTAAAAAACAACCAGGGGTAGATCTAGGAGCCAGTCTTTACGAATTCTCAACTTAGCTAATCACTTTTTTTAAAAGATACTCACTCCGTTTATTTATAATTGTCCATTTAACCTCTTATTTTTTTAATCTTAAATTGACCATAAACATATTTTGGTTAAAGTTTTTTACACTTGCCCTTACTTTATTACTTTTTGTTTTTCAGTATTCTATTCTTTTGCATGCATGCAATTGTATAAGAAGGTAATCTAGTAAAAAATATCTTTCTTAATATATGTGAGGTTTTCTAAATGAACGATTATAAATTAATAAAAGATATTAATTATATTATACTTTATTGAAATGCTCAAAGACTTTTAGTTGTTGATGCATGTGTATGTGTAATTCTACCTGACGATATTCCCTTATTTATCTTTCAAAAAAAGGAATTCCTTGAATACTTGAATGTTTTTTACGCATGCCTGGCCGAAAAGTAGAATTAGATTATAGCGATAAACACCAACGGAAAGATGTGTAAATATACCCTATCATTTTAATTGAAGTTAATATATCTTCGTCTGTTCCTAGATATGATATACAGATGTGGGTTCCGGTGAAAACAAACCTTATGGTGTAAATTGCGAAGAATGTTGAGCCATTAGATTAGAAAATAGAAGGCTGAGATTAAAAGATGAGTTTTTTAATGAATCCACACGGTGACATTTTTGTAATTAATGGTGAACTGTTTTTTTTTAACGTTTTCTGGGTGATTTTTTTATCCCCTTAGATGTGAACATTAGCGTGTTATATGTGAACATTAGTGTGTTATATGTGTACCCGAGAAAGTTCGCATGTAAGTCAGTAACCACTGAATTACTTAGGGAATCCTAGTCAAAAGCCTTGATTTGGATCCAATTAGAGGGAATTGAACGTGCCAACCTCTAGGACAATTCCTCGTACATGAGAACGGTTACATTGAATAACTTACATGCACGTTCTTGTGGATTCGCTAAGGCTTGTAAGTAGGATTACCAACAGTTACTGAATCAGAGGGAATTGAAGGTTGTCATGCATGTAAGGAACCGTTGAATTACAGACGGTTACCAACGGTTCTATCGCATGTAAGTAGTCCTTGTCGGTGATTGATTGAAGATCTCATTCATAAAAAGCCGAAACTTCAAAGTATTAAACCTCTAGAGTTGGATCCTAGTCAAAAGCCTTGATTCTGATCAGTTTGGTTTATCTTATCCCACTCAAAATTCATGGATTCCCTAAGGTTTGATAAGGGAAGAAATATTGAGTTCAGAAAGCATTTACTCGATTCAATCATTTGTCCGATTTGTGATCAATCTCTTGATCGAAACCTTATTGTCATAACTTGATCTATAGACATGCAGATGCTACATCCTCATCCACATGGAGGAACTCGGAGTAGGAACAAGAAAACCATTTAAACCAACGACAAATTTTGTCGTTGCTAAAATGTTTATTGGAAACGACAAATATTATACCGTTGCTACTGCTATACATAAAATTTTCATTTCCCTCCACAAAAACTTGGCGCAAAGATGTATAAAAATTAAGAAACCTGTTTAGCAACAACTTGTATCGTTGCGAAATGATAATACACACAACGATATGTGTCGTTGCAAAAATAGTTGTATACATATCGCAACGTCAAATGTCGTTGCAAAATATATTTAATTAATTGACAACATCAAAAAGTTGTTGCCAAAAATATATAAAAAAAATCGACTGGAAGTTGAGCCTAAAATCCTCCTTTACAATATGCATCTCTCACTCGTCTCATTGTCTTCCTCCTCATCCTATGCTCCTTCTACTCCCACTGTCTTCCTCCACCTCCTATGCTCTGATCCTCCGTCGAGATTATCGGTCAGCCGCTGCTCCTCTCCTCTGCTCCTCCTCTCCTCCTATGCTCCGTTGTCCAGTCCTATAGCCAACGAGTTCGCCCATTTTCCATTCCACTCCTCTCCTTCAGGGTTCCGCCTCCTTCATAGCAGCGGGTCGCCAAAAATTCAAGTGTTGGTGGTTCGTCGGAACAGAAACAATGTACAACAACAATCAATAGGTATGAATTTTGAGTCTAAAATTATTGAATTGGAAAACCTGAAATTTAGAGCTTTTATTAGATTTGTGGGGTTTGGGGCTCAATTGAAAAATCTGAAATTGAGATCTGCATGGTTTGTAATTTATATTTTTGTGGGATGTGGTTGCTCTCCAGCACTTGAATATCTTATTCAATTTCGATAGGGATATAACACTACTTCATTATTGATTAGGGAAGAATTCAAAAATGTAATATGTATGTTGGTCTTATCAAGTACGGATATCAGAAACAATATACTATCAAGTATCAACAAAAGCCAAATTATTGTTTGCCTTCTTGCTTCCCTTAATTTTACTTGTAAAGTAGGAGTCTTAAATTTGTTTCTTTTAGTAAAACCTTTAGATATGGCATTAAGGAATTCATAGGTTTAATAAAATCTAATTCATCCTTACATGCCACTAAGGTGCTAAAATATGATTGTATTTGTAGTTAATTATTGGTGAATTGTTGAAAGAGGCGAAGTCTTACTTCGACGATGGTGTGCACCCACAGAATTTGATCCGTAATTATAGAACTGATGTGCAATTGATATGTTCCCCTGCCATCTCTTGATATTTTCATCCCAATAAACTAAATGACATGATGTCTTTAGTTTTTGAACTTTGATAGAAGCTTATATTGATAATTGGATGAAATTTAAAGTAAAATGATTTTTTTACATGAAGATATCTTAAAAGTAAAAGGACAATTTTATTTAGCTGACTACTAATATTATTCCTATTGTTAAATGGTCATCCAGAAGATCAAAGAGTTGTCTTTTAGAATTGAAGGGAAAAGTTTGAAAGAAACATCTAAAATACATCGTGAATGTATCCATCCTCTTGTAGATGATTTTTATACTAGATTTATTTGTTGTCTTTTAGTCAATTTTCCAATAAATTGGATGATTAGCTCTTTCCATCTCTTGTTGGATCACTGAACAAACAATCCTTGAATGGGAATAGATACTAGATTTACACTTGATTTATTAGTTGTCTTTTAGTCTTCCAGGAAGCTTAGATCTTAATACAGAGCTGTCTGGAAGAATAAACTTCCTTAACAGTTTGAAGTCATGTAGATTTGCTGCAAATTCTGGTGGTGTCAAAGATATGCTTTTAGTGTCTCTTGCATTGAGAGTGAACTTTTGGATAACTTTGAAATTCAACTGTGAAGTTTATTGATTATATGGGAAGCAGTTCTGCCAAGGAGTTAAAATAAGCAGATCATATTTCTAATAGTTAACATATACATTATGTGAATCGCATTCTATCCTGTAAGAGAACTCAGCTTCACTCAATTATGTACCTCTGATCCTTTCTCTAACAAACATACAGAACAATTATTTACTCAAGAATTGCAATATGATTGCAATGGATTTTTGGATACATGAGCTTCAGTGAATGACTCCCACCAGCTGATGTTGAAACAACACCAAATCCACCAGCATCAAGTTTGTTAGTTTCTCTGAGAAATTATCTTTTGCTTCTCTAATATATGTCCCGGGAGATGGAATTTAGGGTTTTCCATCAAATTTTTTCTTTGTAGAAAGAAATCAAGCTGCATAATTTGGCTATACTGTGATCCTATTTCATTGCAACTTTGTTAAGGGTTGTTGAAACCTATAACCTGGTTGCTAAAAATTACAAGTTGCTGCATATATTAAGCACATGATGTATTTGTTATTTTCCTTGAATTACAAGGATGACCAATGATCAACTTTCAGGCTGCTTTGCTGCATATATTAAGCACATGATGTATTTGTTATTTTCCTTAAATTACAAGGATGACCAATGATCAACTTTCAGGCTGCTTGGTGGTTCGTTGGAACCACCAATCAGCCTCCATAGAAGCAGGTCGCCAAAAATTCAAGTGTTGGTGGTTTGTCGGAACAGAAATAATGTACAACAACAATCAATATGTACGAATTTTGAGTCTAAAATTATTGAATTGGAAAAATCTGAAATTTAGGACTTTTATTTAGATTTGTGGGATTTGGGGCTCAATTGAAAAATCTGAAATTGAGATCTGCATTGTTTATAATTTATAGATTCGTGGGATGTGGTTGCTCTCCAACACTTGAATATCTGATTCAATTTTCACTAGTGTTTAATTTTATAACTTTCACCAGTGTTCCATAGGGATATAACACTTCTTGATTATTGATTAGAGTAGAATTCAGAAATATAATATGCATGTTTGTCTTATACAGGGAAAGAAAATACCAAGAGATGAACTAGTAAGGCCATAAGGCAATTGGCTAGGGATAAGTCGATAGCTAGAGTAATAAGATCCTTTACAGCAAATTGTGGTAATACACGTATGTTAATTTTTTATTTAATTTAATATGTCACATACTGAATTTGCTTACAGGTCAGTGGCTTGATACTCTTGATAAGTGATATCATTATGAATTTTAAGTCGGCAAGGAACTTAGAAACAGAGATATATCATAGGATAAAGAAAATTTAGAAGGGGTAATTTTTTATAGTTAATAAGGTGAAGATAAGGTGAGATCTTTTAATATGTAAGTTTGTTTGGTTGTTAACAAAATATTTTAATAACCATGAATCCATGATATCAATGTTTTTAATAAAATTCGAATAAGAGCTTAAATGTTGTTTAGAAAATCATGTGAAGAGTTTAAAATACATGTAAGGCGTATTGAAAGTGGAAGTTCAACTTTCAGTAAAATTAAAGCATTCCTTAGAACAGATAGCAAAGCTAATGAAGAAAGCTTGATTCAAGTATATGCAAAAATACCTAATTTTTGAGATGAAAATCCTTCACTTTTGGTAGCGAAAGAAGTCCTCTCACTTGTTCATACTTTTTTGCGATCTTGCTCCAGAACATTTGTCTTTCCCAGTCCAAGTCCAATAGAAAGGAAAAAGTGTGAAATAAACTGTAATTCAGATCATCATGCACCATCATTTATAAAGTACCTTATTGAAACGCTGGTTAAAATTAACCTGCAGAAGAGCGAGAAAAAATGCATAGAGAAAACCGCTCTTTTGAAGGATGTCTTCACATGAAGTAATTCCAAGAATCCTACAAAATATGTTATGTCATAATGCAAAATACCCCTATTTGTATATAGAATGTATGAAAAAATAACTATTTCTTCTCATATGACAAAAAAGAAACTAATATACTGGTTCAAATGGAGGGAGAGACGCTCTGTGAGACTCATTATGTCCAGGGGCGTCTCTGCAGTAGCAAGGAAAAAGTTCCGGAATCGATCTAGCTTCTTCAACAACCTATCAAGAATCTGTTCGGATCTGAATAGAACCAACAATCAAACTGAAATAGAGAAAGACGAATTGAGAATTTAAGATCGTATTTGATAATACTTACCTCTGCAAGAATCTGTTCGGGCCATCACCAGGGTGCAAATCAACATCTCTTTAAACATAAATCTATCAAAAATTTGAAGAGAGAGAGAGAGCAACAATCAAACTGAAAAATCATGTGGGAATCAACAACCTATCAAAAATCTGTTTGAGTCTAAATTATGTGTTGCATTTTTCTGAAGATAATGCTTTTTGTTTTGTGATGAGTTATTATTGAATTATTTAATATGAAACCTTTTTTTCACGTTATTATTGAATTATTTTACTTGTTCTACTCAGCTTATTCTTTCTTTTGAAAGATAGTCAGCTTATTAAAAAAGACGAAGAGAAAGAAATAAATATGATTGGACGAGGAGGAGGAAAGAAACCCAACTATCGTAGTGTTATATCTCCCGGACGACTCTGAATGTGATTAGACTTACTCGAAACAGTGGGTCTAATACAGAAGATGGTGATACATCATACGGAAAAGGTAATTATTCATCTAACCTTTTCATCTTGATGGAAAAAAACAACCGTGATCAGGTTATGAAGTATTATTTTCTATGTTTATTTGCACATCTCTTTGTTGGGAGCAATTTTGCATTCATAGAGCTGAAATTCTGCAGCTGAGAATTATATTTCATGCCCAGCTGAGAAAAGTGAATTATGCCATTGAATACTGCAGAAGAGGGAATTTCAGCTGCAGAATCTGACCTTAATTATGTACAGCTGAAATATAATTCCCAACTGCACATGAATTTGCAGATTTGATTCTCAGCTGAAATATAATTCTCAGCTGAATAATTCTCATCTAACCTTAATTACGTGCAGCTGAAATATAGTTCTCAAGTTAAAATATGATTTTGCAGCTGAAATATTCTGCAGCTAAAATGATTAGGTCACTTTAAATTTTTCTGAGGTGTGGAAGATGTATTTGTTGATTAGATAGTCTCAACTGGTAGGACGGGAAGCTGGTGCAGGAAATGTATATATCTAAAACTGAAGGTGGAAAAGCTGGCACCTGAATACATCCACAGGTTTGGTTAATTGTTCTCTCAGCAATATTTGAGGTATGGTTGTAAAAATTGTTGAACTATGACAGATAATATGCATCTAATTCTCAAAGCTTTCTCCATTTAAAAATAGATGATTATATGTCATTGGGTTTAATCAATCATCGCCATGATACTAGGATATTTGGATTGAGAACGATGAAAATCAAGTTTACTAAAGATAAATTCTGCTTCTTCATTTCCTGATATTAGGATATTAATGGGATTTGGAAGCGAATGGTGTTGATTTATTGACCTAAAAGAGCTTCAACTAAATTCTGTCGGTGCATTCATTATTTTATATGAATGCTAAGGTTAATATGTACACCAATAAGTTGTGTGCAGCTTTTTCACTTAGCATCATATACATGTCATAATTAAAACTTATTAGTTTATGGATATTTTATATATTATCTCTTACATATACCATTGTGTCTTATAACGCAGGTTTTTGTAACCTAGCTATCAACATGGCAAAACTTTGCCTTGCACTGCAATTTGTAACTTGGTTGCTGGATTAAGGTCCTTGTGATGGATTTTTCTTAAGAACCCTACTAGTTTTGGTATATCTTGAATTCTTATTAGTTATGATATGTGGATGATGTATATTTTTAAATATTGAAATTTTTTTGATGTATTGCAACTCGTGAAATTCAGTAGGTGAAGAAATTAAATTTTATTTTATGGTTGCACATTTGAGCAGGATGAGAAAGCACTTACAACAACTTGTTGTGTAATAGAGCTCAGCGTTGTTGCGAAGAATATTCATTTTACTGGTTACTTTTATTTTTCGCAATAAAAGTTGTTGTTGCAATACGTCTTTATCATGCAATACATACTTTTTTAGTAATGACATCTGTCGTTGCTAAAGATCAATATTTAACAACGATGCCTGTCGTTGCGGTAGATTTCATTTTCACAATGCCAAATTTCGTTGTTATAGATGTAGTTTCATATATCCGGCAAATATGTTTTTGGCAACGATATATGTTTCGCGACAACTAATGTCGTTGTGAAACAATATATTTTTGGCAACGACAAATGTCGTTGCAAAAGTTTTCGCTACGGGCTTACACACAACGACATTGCAATGACTATTGTCGTTGCAAAAAATGGGTTTAGCAACGACAATAGGTCTTTTGCAACGATAAATGTCGTTGTAAAACACTGATTTTCTTGTAGTGTTAATGCTGCAATATGTAGATTCGAAAAGGAGAAGATACTCAATCCACTTCAGGACCTCAAGGAGTAGAGGTAATCTTATGTTAGAAGTGATTGAAGACCAAGACGTTAAGACCCCAATTCAACAACAATCGAAATCAATATTTTTAGATCTTTTTTATGGCAAAGACGTATGATGACAACCAATGAGATCTTGGAGATAAAAAGTCTAGTAACGTGTACTTGTACAGGGAAGGGAAGTCTTTCTTCCTAATTGTTTTATGTGTTTGTCCAATTGCTTTTGGTTCATGTAAACTGGTATGGCTTTTATATTGTTCATATGAATGATATGTGTGATATGGCTATGGCTGGTTAGAGACCATGCATGGTCATTTGATCATGTGAACCATGAGAATTGCTATGTAAACATATACATGATTTCTCTTTGTGATTAGATAATAAGGGCTAGGTTTTATCACCTATATTGATATATGACATATGAGAACTAGTATTTTATTGTGAAAGATGATGTTGAATTTCCCATTAAGCATATTCGGATGTTGGTTCCTTGAAAGGAAATTGTGTATATAGCTACTCGAGTTCTTAATTGAACAAGTGATGAGATTTTGGAATTGCGCATTTATGCAAGACTGATCATATCCTTGTATGACGTGGTATGCAAGAACACTTGAGATGTCTTATGTGATTATGTGTTCCCCATTAATTTGGAGGAATGAAATGTATCATTAAACTTTCTATATATGATTGGATGAAGTATAATTAATATATTATTGAATGTATTATTATTATCCTATATAAATAATGGTAAGGGATTCTCATATGGAGAAAACGTGTCTATAAGGGTGGTTTTCAAGAAGGGAAATATTCCTAGTAGTAAGGTTTGTTAACATGGAATGAAGAGAAGGGTTTGTTCTCTCGGAAGGAACTATACCTTTATTGGACTGATGTCCCATAAAACTATGAGATATGTAACTGCATTGTTTGTTGCATGCAATTTGATCATGGTTTGATAGATTCACCATTATGACATGTTATGTAAGCTTGATTACTATGACATGTATCTTATAGTGTTCATCTAAAGGAAACATGTCTACTAGAAGACATTGTACAATATTCAAATGTTTTATAATCAAATAAGAACATGCGTTGATCATGAAGTTTCATGATTGAGGTTCAAAAGGTCAAAAGAGTTTAACTTAAATGTTTAGACCTTGAGGCCTAGGAGGCGGACAAAGGGAAGAATCTCTTGAAGGGAAAGATCCCATTTGAGTCTACTGCTTGGTTTGTGCAGATTACTCATGAATATATCTAGATTACTTACTAGTAGTCTATTGTATTTCAATATAGATTACTTAGTTAAAGTGTACTAGATGCCAGACTACTTAAGTAAGTGTATTGTTTTGTTCTTTTGGAACATTTACTACACTAAGCCTATCTCTTGATGAAGACGATGGCTAAGGTGATGGAACGAAAGAACCTATATAGCTTTCTAGTGGTGGGACACCCAATTCCTACCTAATTAGCATTAGGGATAGAATTCAATGTGGAAATCCCACACCTAGAAACTGAAAAAGCACAAACGAATGATCCACGAGTATGTGCTTAGTACCTACATGGAGGAGATTGAACACAAAATCTTCTTAATAGTCCCTTTGAAAAAATGCAATTGGAGGTGCACGATGAGGTTAAATTTACCCGTAAAGGATCTACATATGTGAGTGTGAAGTTTAGCCGATTTATGATGTTTGGGTTTGTCTTCAGATACACCATGAATGGATATGGAATCAGGACCTCAAATGATTGGAGGTAGACTTTATAGAAGTAAAGTAACTTGTGTGTGTGTGTGTGCATTATCTTTGAGGTACCAAAGAGCGGTTGATTGGTTCAATCATTGTGACACCATGATTACAAGGTATTTTGAATGTATAAATACACAATGCGGAAATTCAATCCTTGTGACATTTTTCGTTTATGCATGAGTTTGAGAGTAAGACTTATAATTTTGTGAATCAAGGAATACACTAAAATGGAGAACGAATGTTGACAATTTTAGTGTAAGCATGATTGTTCCATGTAAAGAAACAATGCCATCTAGTGTGATCAGGATTCTTACGACACTATGGGAGCTCAGTTCGTTATAACATAAGTTAGGGGGTATGGAGTATTCACTTGTATAGATGGAGTTCAATATCGGATGACAATATGCCAGGTTGGCATGTTCAATTCCTTCTGAGATAATGTTTATCTGTTAGGTAAGGTTCCATGTGAGGGAAGGGTACGAGGAACTGTACCGTGAACAAGAATGAATAAATTGGTCAACCACGTTCTCATTTGAGAACATGTGTGTAAGTAATTCAGTTTGAAACCACCAATATTGTGACACTACATTTTTAACCGTCGGTAACCGTTCAGGACAGTTCCCTGACGAGGTAACCGTCATGGAGAGCGCTTGTAACCACTTGGTAACTGTCCTAACCGTCATGTAACTTCCACAACTGCAAAATGGGTGTTTCTAAATCCTATATAAAAGTTATATGACATAGTTGTCATTGATTGATCAAAGATCTCTTTCATATAAAGAAGAAACTCCAAAGTATTTAACCTCTAGAGTTCAATCCTAATCAAAATTCTTGACTTGGATAGGTTTGGTTTCTCTTATCCCACTCAAATTCCATGGATTCTCTAAGGCTTGATAAAATGGGGCGAAATATTGATTTCAGAAAGCGTTTAAGCAATTTAATCCTTTATCCGGTTAGTGATCGATCTCTTGATCGAAACCTTATTGCCATAACTTGATCTATAGATGTGCAGATGCTACATCCTCATCCACATGGAGGAACTCAGATTAGGGATGGAGGAATGCTGCAATTTGTAGCAAAGGAGAAGATGCTCAATCCATTTCAGGACCTCAAGGAGTAGAGGTAAGTTTGTGTTAGAAGTGTTTGAAGACCAAGATATGAACACCCCAATCACATATTTCTGTTAAATTGTTTAAATAGGTTATTCCTATCTGAGGGTTCAACTGGTCTGTTCATCTACAGTTACTACTTATACTACTAAAATGCATGCTTTGACATGTCAGGCTTCATGTAAACATCCTTCTTCTTTGATTTCATGGCATGTATCCACTATGGTTTCTTCCTCATGCTTGGAACTGTTAGATCCCGTGCTTTCTTGTTCATCGTGTGCCACATCTACCTCTCCATCAAATGCGAATGTACACATTTTAATCCATCTACTAAATGCCATTTCCGACCATCAACTCCGTTTTCATGCCATGACAAAATGAACTCACACAAACAAAGAGAGGTCCATTTGCCAAAGAGTCCAATCTAGAAAGAATATCATCTTAGGTTGTGACTGCAACAAGAGGGAGTTCGGACTATGAAACAGTGTTGAAATTCATTTTCAGGAAGATAATCAATCAATTAGGACTATGGAACATTTACTATTTTGATTTATTAGTTTCAAGTTGATTATAGACTTTTGGTAAAATTAAATGAGCACTTATATAGTATGATGTTGAAATGCTGATGTATGATAGTTGTATCATTATTATCAATTTTATATTACTAATATGAGTTGTAAAGTATTGAACTTTATATGAATAATATATTATATATACAAGAAAGTGGATTGGTATATTAAGCAAAAATATATTTTTTGGGGGAAAAGGTATATAGCCCCAACCTATGAGTAAAGTGAGATACATACCTATTAGGCAATGGTACGAAAAGCTCGGATATGGGAGGAATACAGGCCGGATATTAAGCAAAAATATGTTTTTCTAGATACTGGACTTTTTAGCCCAGATATTGAAAAAGATTGGTCCAGGCTAACATCTCTTTCAGCCGCGCTCTCTTTTAAGTATAGAGCCCTGGCGTGTGTAGAACAAGTTGAGGCTAAAAAGCCTCTTTCATATGTGCTCTGTTTTAAGTATAGGGCCAGGCTTGTGTAAAAGTCATCCTGGCTCTTTACCTTTTTATCCTAAAGACCTAAAGTCCAGACCATTTTTCGCTGCACTCAAGCTCTATTCCCTTATACACTTGGGCTAAAAAGCCATTTTTATAATAGTGTATTTCTGTCATAACATTATAAACCGAAATGACCATTGTGTACTAAAATCGTCATTAAGCTTGATCACTTAACCTTGTTTCCCTAAGATCCCCCTTTAGTCCACAACTAGGAATCAAACTTGTGATGAGAAAACAACCATCCTTGGATTTTGTAGCATGGGTATGCACTTTATTTCACCTAAGGACATTGTTCTTACCATAAAATGTACCCATGAGTTCCCTGTTCTGTATCAATATAATTGTCAATTAGGTAATTAAAAAAAGATACTCAAAGGAAAAGAACACCATTCTCTGAAAGCTACAACTGCTCTATTTTCACAGATGCGTCAGTTCCCCAGGTTCATTAATTGTGATATGTGAGTGTTTTGAGATGGTTTTCAGTGATTTGATGGATAGTTTTATTGGCTCAATGTTTTTTGTGTGACAACATCTACTTTTGAAAATTGTTCTAAGTTGATGGCCACCCAAGCTAGTGATCCGATTTGAGGTGTTCTTATAGGGTATTCTTGGTAAGTGTATCTCCAACAGCGAGATCTCATTCGGCAGTTTGAAGATTTGGGTTGTGTTTTCAAGGTAAGTAAAGATTTAATCAAATATCATTGCCTTTCTTGAAATCATCTAAAGATCTCAAGTCTCTCTTGCCTCTAAAAACCGTCCTTGTTCTCCACTCTCAAAACTCTATGGCCTAAAACAATAACTTCTATCACTCGCGCAAAGAGCTCCAATTCATGGAGCAATTTAGAAAGCAAAAGGTTGTTTCCTCATCTTCTTAGTACATAACGACCACTAATATCCCTTCCAAACACTTGGAAGACACTACATTGACGGGTTCATCTGAGCAAACCCCGTCTCCAACCAAGGAGATTGTCGATCTCTGAGAGTTCTCCTCCCCTCTTTGTTCTTTACTAGCAAGGGATCCCAATCCTTGGGAGGACTCCTCAAAACATGAGGTGTCTAGTCCCTTTCTCTAAGGATTACATAGGAAAAGGATATCGAGGAAAAAGACGAAGAAGAGGAACCACCATTGAGGAAGACAAATCATGAGCTTGCCAAGGAAAAGGCAAAGCTCCATTGTTGGAGATCACTTCTGCGTTCCCTAAGCCGGATGATGCTTTTGCAAAGAGACTCATCTTCTCCCCTCACATCATCGTCAAAGTATTCTTGTCCCAGGAACTCACACATGTTAATGAGACTGTGTATGGAAAAGGAATCAGGATTCTTCACTCCCTCCAGATGCAAGACTG
>NW_027367975.1:47500-53274 GCF_046119375.1 Phyllobates terribilis | reverse complement strand
TCGTCACTACCTCACCGGGTCGGGAGTGGGTAATTTGCGCGCCTGCTGCCTTCCTTGGATGTGGTAGCCGTTTCTCAGGCTCCCTCTCCGGAATCGAACCCTGATTCTCCGTTACCCGTGGTCACCATGGTAGGCACAGAAAGTACCATCGAAAGTTGATAGGGCAGACACCCGAATGGATCGTCGCCGTCACGGGGACGTGCGATCGGCCCGAGGTTATCCAGAGTCGCAACGCTTACGGGGAGAGCGCGGCAGGGGGGAGGCCGCGGAGGACCGTCCCGACGCCGCGCCCGGGACCCCGGATTGGTTTTGGTCTGATAAATGCACGCATCCCTGGCGGTCAGCGCTCGTTTGCACGTATTAGCTCTAGAATTACCACAGTTGTCCGAGTCAACGGTTTGGAGCGATCAAAGGAACCATAACTGATTTAATGAGCCATTCGCAGTTTCACTGTACCGTCCGTGTGTACTTACACGTGCATGGCTTAATCTTTGAGACAAGCATATGCTACTGGCAGGATCAACCAGGTAGCCCCCCAACACGACTGGACCGCGTCGAGGTTCGGGAGAGGAGAGGCCTGCGGGAAGAGAGGGGGCGGCGGAAGAGCCCCGCGGCGGCAGGGCGCCCGGACGGAACGGGTATAGGCAGGGCGTGCGGCGTCCGGAGAGGATGCGGGATGGCATGGGGCTTCCCTGGGGGGGCCGGGGAACGGAGCCCTCGCAGCACCGGGAACATGTGCGGGAGGAGCGGCTCACTGTGCGGTGCATGGTCCCGAAGCGGCAGGCGTCTGGAAAACACCCCTTGCACGGGGAGGGCGAGGTGACTGGCCTCCGGAGGATGCCACGGCCGCCCCCGTCTCACCAACCGCACCCAAGACGACACACAGGGTCGCTCAGGGAGATGGCGTGCGGGGGTGGGCCTATGCGGCGCCACCGTCTGGCTTAGACCTGCCTCCGCCGCGGGGGGTCCTCGACCCACCGGCGGACAGGCACGAGGATTGGGAGAGGGGGGCTGGCCGTCGGGGTCCGCCGCGGCTCTGGCACTAACCCGGCGACGCTGAGGTCGCGTGGGTGGTCGTCGGCCTGGCCGTGTCGGCGTCGCCCTCCAGCGTAGTCCCTCTTCCCGCTCGCGCCCGTAACCTCAAAGGGATGCCCGAGCGGCTTTTCTTCCCAGGGCTGCTCCCCGCCCAGGGCGGGAGCGCAGGGGGATCCCAGGTCGGCCTTTCACCGTACTCCCTACCTCTTGGCCCTCGTTCCTTCTCCCGTTCTCCATCTAACCCCTTGGCTCTGGGGTTTCCGCTCTCCCTCTCTCGCTCTCTCTCCTGCTCCCTGGCCGAGCCGCCTGGGAGGACGAGGGTCGAGGGGGAAGGCAACGGTCGGGCTGGGGCACACCGCACGGTGAGAACCCCCTTCGCCTGCCTCCACACCTCTGTCGTCCTCCCCACTGACGTAGGGGCTCGGGAAAAGACTGGAAATCGCGAAGCTCGGCAGTGGCGCGGAGAGGCCACCCACCGCCGCCGCTGTCGCCACCGCCGCGGAGGCCGCCCTTTCGGACACGAGGGGCAGCGCGAGCCTCCGCTGGCCGGGTACGCATCTGGAAGAAAAGGGCCGCCCTCGGAGAAGATCGCTGTGCTTCCCCGCACAGGGAGCGATTCGGACGACGGGCCCCCACGCCTGGCTGGGTGGGCGCCCCGCCGTTCGCCCGTACGGGTCGTCGGACCACTGCCTTCGCTCGGTTCGGGTCAAACTCCCCACGGCTCGGCCACCTCCGCAGACGGGAGGCGAGGCCGGCATGCGCGCCCAAAGATAGGTGTCGGAAGCCCGGGGGTAGAGGAGGAAGGGGACCGCTCACCTTAAGCCAGCGCGGGCTCCAAAGCCCGGGCCGAGCGAGCGGCGCCACCTCCCCACCCGGGAGCGCTGCGCCAGATCGATCGGAGGAAGAGCAGGGGTGCATGTAGGGACTTGCCCAAGTACGGAGGCTGCAAACCCCTGTCGTCGGGAGATACGTGCCCACGAGTCCTGGAAGCGCGACTCGGGTACAGGCGCCCTTGCGGGGGGGTACTGGATGTGGAACAGCACTGGGGTCGAAGCCACAAAAGCATCCGCCCTCATGGAGCCTCTCCTCGGCCTAAAAATCCAGATTTTAGCCTTGACGGCGCCCCCATGTGGAGAACCAGGGCCCGCGGGGGGGTCTGGCCAGGCTCACTTCAACCCAGGAACACCTCTCTGACTTGGGATAGGCGACCGGCAAAAGTCCCCCCACGCAGCTGCGGAAGCCTGGGTTCAGCCAAGGTGCAGACCTCCAGCCGAACAGGGACTCATAGCCAAAACGCATACCCAGGCCTACGGAGGTGAAAACCAGCTTAAATGAGTCGAAATGTGTCGGGGCTGAGAGGTACCTCTCTCTCATATATTCTGCCGGTGGTGTGCAAAACTGGGTCTTTGCATGGAGTGTCACCCTATACCCACTTTAGGGACGCATGCAAAAAAGTGCCCGATCGCCTGGAACTGTCAGGCGGATTCGGCTCCCTGGAATTTCCTCATTCTGGTTCTTTTTCACTTTTTGTCTCTTTTGCGACATCTAGTGGGCAGGCTGCATTACTGCAACCGGGGACACCTCAAAACGCTTGGAACTGGGGAGCGGGCTCAATTTACAAACGTTTTGCGGGTCCTGGAAGTCAAAATTGTGACTTCTGAAAACGACTAAGTATCAAGGACTCATCGCGCGAATCGCTCTGGAACTGAAATCGGATGCGCGCACTGACATGCTCCCCTCTCTGGAAGTCTGACACAAGTTGAAAAATTTTCTAAGTCCCCAAAAATTTTTTTTTTCAACTTTTTTTCAATTTTCCCCCTGTGGGATATATATTTTACCCACACTTTTGGAGCCCTCCTGGGATGCCCTCTAACATACTAGAACCTCATTTTGTGGAAGTTTTCACAAAATTGTGAAATTTTCCAAAAAGTCAGAAATTTTGCAAAAACGACTAAGTATCAAGGACTCATCGCGCGAATCGCTCTGGAACTGAAATCGGATGCGCGCACTGACACGCTCCCCTGTCTGGAAGTCTGACAAAAGTTGAAAAATTTTCTAAGTCCCCAAAAATTTTTTTTTTCAACTTTTTTTCAATTTTCCCCCTGTGGGATATATATTTTACCCACACTTTTGGAGCCCTCCTGGGATGCCCTCTAACATACTAGAACCTCATTTTGTGGAAGTTTTCACAAAATTGTGAAATTTTCCAAAAAGTCAGAAATTTTGCAAAAACGACTAAGTATCAAGGACTCATCGCGCGAATCGCTCTGGAACTGAAATCGGATGCGCGCACTGACATGCTCCCCTCTCTGGAAGTCTGACACATGTGTGAAAATTTTCTAAGTCCCCAAAAATTTTTTTTTTCAACTTTTTTTCAATTTTCCCCCTGTGGGATATATATTTTACCCACACTTTTGGAGCCCTCCTGGGATGCCCTCTAACATACTAGAACCTCATTTTGTGGAAGTTTTCACAAAATTGTGAAATTTTCAAAAAGTCAGAAATTTTGCCAAAAACGACTAAGTATCAAGGACTCATCGCGCGAATCGCTCTGGAACTGAAATCGGATGCGCGCACTGACACGCTCCCCTGTCTGGAAGTCTGACAAAAGTTGAAAAATTTTCTAAGTCCCCAAAAATTTTTTTTTTCAACTTTTTTTCAATTTTCCCCCTGTGGGATATATATTTTACCCACACTTTTGGAGCCCTCCTGGGATGCCCTCTAACATACTAGAACCTCATTTTGTGGAAGTTTTCACAAAATTGTGAAATTTTCCAAAAAGTCAGAAATTTTGCAAAAACGACTAAGTATCAAGGACTCATCGCGCGAATCGCTCTGGAACTGAAATCGGATGCGCGCACTGACATGCTCCCCTCTCTGGAAGTCTGACACATGTGTGAAAATTTTCTAAGTCCCCAAAAATTTTTTTTTTCAACTTTTTTTCAATTTTCCCCCTGTGGGATATATATTTTACCCACACTTTTGGAGCCCTCCTGGGATGCCCTCTAACATACTAGAACCTCATTTTGTGGAAGTTTTCACAAAATTGTGAAATTTTCAAAAAGTCAGAAATTTTGCCAAAAACGACTAAGTATCAAGGACTCATCGCGCGAATCGCTCTGGAACTGAAATCGGATGCGCGCACTGACACGCTCCCCTGTCTGGAAGTCTGACAAAAGTTGAAAAATTTTCTAAGTCCCCAAAAATTTTTTTTTTCAACTTTTTTTCAATTTTCCCCCTGTGGGATATATATTTTACCCACACTTTTGGAGCCCTCCTGGGATGCCCTCTAACATACTAGAACCTCATTTTGTGGAAGTTTTCACAAAATTGTGAAATTTTCCAAAAAGTCAGAAATTTTGCAAAAACGACTAAGTATCAAGGACTCATCGCGCGAATCGCTCTGGAACTGAAATCGGATGCGCGCACTGACATGCTCCCCTGTCTGGAAGTCTGACAAAAGTTGAAAAATTTTCTAAGTCCCCAAAAATTTTTTTTTTCAACTTTTTTTCAATTTTCCCCCTGTGGGATATATATTTTACCCACACTTTTGGAGCCCTCCTGGGATGCCCTCTAACATACTAGAACCTCATTTTGTGGAAGTTTTCACAAAATTGTGAAATTTTCCAAAAAGTCAGAAATTTTGCAAAAACGACTAAGTATCAAGGACTCATCGCGCGAATCGCTCTGGAACTGAAATCGGATGCGCGCACTGACATGCTCCCCTCTCTGGAAGTCTGACACATGTGTGAAAATTTTCTAAGTCCCCAAAAATTTTTTTTTTCAACTTTTTTTCAATTTTCCCCCTGTGGGATATATATTTTACCCACACTTTTGGAGCCCTCCTGGGATGCCCTCTAACATACTAGAACCTCATTTTGTGGAAGTTTTCACAAAATTGTGAAATTTTCAAAAAGTCAGAAATTTTGCCAAAAACGACTAAGTATCAAGGACTCATCGCGCGAATCGCTCTGGAACTGAAATCGGATGCGCGCACTGACACGCTCCCCTGTCTGGAAGTCTGACAAAAGTTGAAAAATTTTCTAAGTCCCCAAAAATTTTTTTTTTCAACTTTTTTTCAATTTTCCCCCTGTGGGATATATATTTTACCCACACTTTTGGAGCCCTCCTGGGATGCCCTCTAACATACTAGAACCTCATTTTGTGGAAGTTTTCACAAAATTGTGAAATTTTCCAAAAAGTCAGAAATTTTGCAAAAACGACTAAGTATCAAGGACTCATCGCGCGAATCGCTCTGGAACTGAAATCGGATGCGCGCACTGACATGCTCCCCTGTCTGGAAGTCTGACAAAAGTTGAAAAATTTTCTAAGTCCCCAAAAATTTTTTTTTTCAACTTTTTTTCAATTTTCCCCCTGTGGGATATATATTTTACCCACACTTTTGGAGCCCTCCTGGGATGCCCTCTAACATACTAGAACCTCATTTTGTGGAAGTTTTCACAAAATTGTGAAATTTTCCAAAAAGTCAGAAATTTTGCAAAAACGACTAAGTATCAAGGACTCATCGCGCGAATCGCTCTGGAACTGAAATCGGATGCGCGCACTGACATGCTCCCCTCTCTGGAAGTCTGACACATGTGTGAAAATTTTCTAAGTCCCCAAAAATTTTTTTTTTCAACTTTTTTTCAATTTTCCCCCTGTGGGATATATATTTTACCCACACTTTTGGAGCCCTCCTGGGATGCCCTCTAACATACTAGAACCTCATTTTGTGGAAG
>NW_027367975.1:35000-37500 GCF_046119375.1 Phyllobates terribilis | reverse complement strand
TACGGAGGTGAAAACCAGCTTAAATGAGTCGAAATGTGTCGGGGCTGAGAGGTACCTCTCTCTCATATATTCTGCCGGTGGTGTGCAAAACTGGGTCTTTGCATGGAGTGTCACCCTATACCCACTTTAGGGACGCATGCAAAAAAGTGCCCGATCGCCTGGAACTGTCAGGCGGATTCGGCTCCCTGGAATTTCCTCATTCTGGTTCTTTTTCACTTTTTGTCTCTTTTGCGACATCTAGTGGGCAGGCTGCATTACTGCAACCGGGGACACCTCAAAACGCTTGGAACTGGGGAGCGGGCTCAATTTACAAACGTTTTGCGGGTCCTGGAAGTCAAAATTGTGACTTCTGAAAACGACTAAGTATCAAGGACTCATCGCGCGAATCGCTCTGGAACTGAAATCGGATGCGCGCACTGACATGCTCCCCTCTCTGGAAGTCTGACACAAGTTGAAAAATTTTCTAAGTCCCCAAAAATTTTTTTTTTCAACTTTTTTTCAATTTTCCCCCTGTGGGATATATATTTTACCCACACTTTTGGAGCCCTCCTGGGATGCCCTCTAACATACTAGAACCTCATTTTGTGGAAGTTTTCACAAAATTGTGAAATTTTCCAAAAAGTCAGAAATTTTGCAAAAACGACTAAGTATCAAGGACTCATCGCGCGAATCGCTCTGGAACTGAAATCGGATGCGCGCACTGACATGCTCCCCTCTCTGGAAGTCTGACACATGTGTGAAAATTTTCTAAGTCCCCAAAAATTTTTTTTTTCAACTTTTTTTCAATTTTCCCCCTGTGGGATATATATTTTACCCACACTTTTGGAGCCCTCCTGGGATGCCCTCTAACATACTAGAACCTCATTTTGTGGAAGTTTTCACAAAATTGTGAAATTTTCCAAAAAGTCAGAAATTTTGCAAAAACGACTAAGTATCAAGGACTCATCGCGCGAATCGCTCTGGAACTGAAATCGGATGCGCGCACTGACACGCTCCCCTGTCTGGAAGTCTGACAAAAGTTGAAAAATTTTCTAAGTCCCCAAAAATTTTTTTTTTCAACTTTTTTTCAATTTTCCCCCTGTGGGATATATATTTTACCCACACTTTTGGAGCCCTCCTGGGATGCCCTCTAACATACTAGAACCTCATTTTGTGGAAGTTTTCACAAAATTGTGAAATTTTCCAAAAAGTCAGAAATTTTGCAAAAACGACTAAGTATCAAGGACTCATCGCGCGAATCGCTCTGGAACTGAAATCGGATGCGCGCACTGACATGCTCCCCTCTCTGGAAGTCTGACACATGTGTGAAAATTTTCTAAGTCCCCAAAAATTTTTTTTTTCAACTTTTTTTCAATTTTCCCCCTGTGGGATATATATTTTACCCACACTTTTGGAGCCCTCCTGGGATGCCCTCTAACATACTAGAACCTCATTTTGTGGAAGTTTTCACAAAATTGTGAAATTTTCAAAAAGTCAGAAATTTTGCCAAAAACGACTAAGTATCAAGGACTCATCGCGCGAATCGCTCTGGAACTGAAATCGGATGCGCGCACTGACACGCTCCCCTGTCTGGAAGTCTGACAAAAGTTGAAAAATTTTCTAAGTCCCCAAAAATTTTTTTTTTCAACTTTTTTTCAATTTTCCCCCTGTGGGATATATATTTTACCCACACTTTTGGAGCCCTCCTGGGATGCCCTCTAACATACTAGAACCTCATTTTGTGGAAGTTTTCACAAAATTGTGAAATTTTCCAAAAAGTCAGAAATTTTGCAAAAACGACTAAGTATCAAGGACTCATCGCGCGAATCGCTCTGGAACTGAAATCGGATGCGCGCACTGACATGCTCCCCTCTCTGGAAGTCTGACACAAGTTGAAAAATTTTCTAAGTCCCCAAAAATTTTTTTTTTCAACTTTTTTTCAATTTTCCCCCTGTGGGATATATATTTTACCCACACTTTTGGAGCCCTCCTGGGATGCCCTCTAACATACTAGAACCTCATTTTGTGGAAGTTTTCACAAAATTGTGAAATTTTCAAAAAGTCAGAAATTTTGCCAAAAACGACTAAGTATCAAGGACTCATCGCGCGAATCGCTCTGGAACTGAAATCGGATGCGCGCACTGACACGCTCCCCTGTCTGGAAGTCTGACAAAAGTTGAAAAATTTTCTAAGTCCCCAAAAATTTTTTTTTTCAACTTTTTTTCAATTTTCCCCCTGTGGGATATATATTTTACCCACACTTTTGGAGCCCTCCTGGGATGCCCTCTAACATACTAGAACCTCATTTTGTGGAAGTTTTCACAAAATTGTGAAATTTTCCAAAAAGTCAGAAATTTTGCAAAAACGACTAAGTATCAAGGACTCATCGCGCGAATCGCTCTGGAACTGAAATCGGATGCGCGCACTGACATGCTCCCCTGTCTGGAAGTCTGACAAAAGTTGAAAAATTTTCTAAGTCCCCAAAAATTTTTTTTTTCAACTTTTTTTCAATTTTCCCCCT
>NW_027367975.1:20000-25000 GCF_046119375.1 Phyllobates terribilis | reverse complement strand
GCGCCCGTAACCTCAAAGGGATGCCCGAGCGGCTTTTCTTCCCAGGGCTGCTCCCCGCCCAGGGCGGGAGCGCAGGGGGATCCCAGGTCGGCCTTTCACCGTACTCCCTACCTCTTGGCCCTCGTTCCTTCTCCCGTTCTCCATCTAACCCCTTGGCTCTGGGGTTTCCGCTCTCCCTCTCTCGCTCTCTCTCCTGCTCCCTGGCCGAGCCGCCTGGGAGGACGAGGGTCGAGGGGGAAGGCAACGGTCGGGCTGGGGCACACCGCACGGTGAGAACCCCCTTCGCCTGCCTCCACACCTCTGTCGTCCTCCCCACTGACGTAGGGGCTCGGGAAAAGACTGGAAATCGCGAAGCTCGGCAGTGGCGCGGAGAGGCCACCCACCGCCGCCGCTGTCGCCACCGCCGCGGAGGCCGCCCTTTCGGACACGAGGGGCAGCGCGAGCCTCCGCTGGCCGGGTACACATCTGGAAGAAAAGGGCCGCCCTCGGAGAAGATCGCTGTGCTTCCCCGCACAGGGAGCGATTCGGACGACGGGCCCCCACGCCTGGCTGGGTGGGCGCCCCGCCGTTCGCCCGTACGGGTCGTCGGACCACTGCCTTCGCTCGGTTCGGGTCAAACTCCCCACGGCTCGGCCACCTCCGCAGACGGGAGGCGAGGCCGGCATGCGCGCCCAAAGATAGGTGTCGGAAGCCCGGGGGTAGAGGAGGAAGGGGACCGCTCACCTTAAGCCAGCGCGGGCTCCAAAGCCCGGGCCGAGCGAGCGGCGCCACCTCCCCACCCGGGAGCGCTGCGCCAGATCGATCGGAGGAAGAGCAGGGGTGCATGTAGGGACTTGCCCAAGTACGGAGGCTGCAAACCCCTGTCGTCGGGAGATACGTGCCCACGAGTCCTGGAAGCGCGACTCGGGTACAGGCGCCCTTGCGGGGGGGTACTGGATGTGGAACAGCACTGGGGTCGAAGCCACAAAAGCATCCGCCCTCATGGAGCCTCTCCTCGGCCTAAAAATCCAGATTTTAGCCTTGACGGCGCCCCCATGTGGAGAACCAGGGCCCGCGGGGGGGTCTGGCCAGGCTCACTTCAACCCAGGAACACCTCTCTGACTTGGGATAGGCGACCGGCAAAAGTCCCCCCACGCAGCTGCGGAAGCCTGGGTTCAGCCAAGGTGCAGACCTCCAGCCGAACAGGGACTCATAGCCAAAACGCATACCCAGGCCTACGGAGGTGAAAACCAGCTTAAATGAGTCAAAATGTGTCGGGGCTGAGAGGTACCTCTCTCTCATATATTCTGCCGGTGGTGTGCAAAACTGGGTCTTTGCATGGAGTGTCACCCTATACCCACTTTAGGGACGCATGCAAAAAAGTGCCCGATCGCCTGGAACTGTCAGGCGGATTCGGCTCCCTGGAATTTCCTCATTCTGGTTCTTTTTCACTTTTTGTCTCTTTTGCGACATCTAGTGGGCAGGCTGCATTACTGCAACCGGGGACACCTCAAAACGCTTGGAACTGGGGAGCGGGCTCAATTTACAAACGTTTTGCGGGTCCTGGAAGTCAAAATTGTGACTTCTGAAAACGACTAAGTATCAAGGACTCATCGCGCGAATCGCTCTGGAACTGAAATCGGATGCGCGCACTGACATGCTCCCCTCTCTGGAAGTCTGACACAAGTTGAAAAATTTTCTAAGTCCCCAAAAATTTTTTTTTTCAACTTTTTTTCAATTTTCCCCCTGTGGGATATATATTTTACCCACACTTTTGGAGCCCTCCTGGGATGCCCTCTAACATACTAGAACCTCATTTTGTGGAAGTTTTCACAAAATTGTGAAATTTTCCAAAAAGTCAGAAATTTTGCAAAAACGACTAAGTATCAAGGACTCATCGCGCGAATCGCTCTGGAACTGAAATCGGATGCGCGCACTGACATGCTCCCCTCTCTGGAAGTCTGACACATGTGTGAAAATTTTCTAAGTCCCCAAAAATTTTTTTTTTCAACTTTTTTTCAATTTTCCCCCTGTGGGATATATATTTTACCCACACTTTTGGAGCCCTCCTGGGATGCCCTCTAACATACTAGAACCTCATTTTGTGGAAGTTTTCACAAAATTGTGAAATTTTCCAAAAAGTCAGAAATTTTGCAAAAACGACTAAGTATCAAGGACTCATCGCGCGAATCGCTCTGGAACTGAAATCGGATGCGCGCACTGACACGCTCCCCTGTCTGGAAGTCTGACAAAAGTTGAAAAATTTTCTAAGTCCCCAAAAATTTTTTTTTTCAACTTTTTTTCAATTTTCCCCCTGTGGGATATATATTTTACCCACACTTTTGGAGCCCTCCTGGGATGCCCTCTAACATACTAGAACCTCATTTTGTGGAAGTTTTCACAAAATTGTGAAATTTTCCAAAAAGTCAGAAATTTTGCAAAAACGACTAAGTATCAAGGACTCATCGCGCGAATCGCTCTGGAACTGAAATCGGATGCGCGCACTGACATGCTCCCCTCTCTGGAAGTCTGACACATGTGTGAAAATTTTCTAAGTCCCCAAAAATTTTTTTTTTCAACTTTTTTTCAATTTTCCCCCTGTGGGATATATATTTTACCCACACTTTTGGAGCCCTCCTGGGATGCCCTCTAACATACTAGAACCTCATTTTGTGGAAGTTTTCACAAAATTGTGAAATTTTCAAAAAGTCAGAAATTTTGCCAAAAACGACTAAGTATCAAGGACTCATCGCGCGAATCGCTCTGGAACTGAAATCGGATGCGCGCACTGACACGCTCCCCTGTCTGGAAGTCTGACAAAAGTTGAAAAATTTTCTAAGTCCCCAAAAATTTTTTTTTTCAACTTTTTTTCAATTTTCCCCCTGTGGGATATATATTTTACCCACACTTTTGGAGCCCTCCTGGGATGCCCTCTAACATACTAGAACCTCATTTTGTGGAAGTTTTCACAAAATTGTGAAATTTTCCAAAAAGTCAGAAATTTTGCAAAAACGACTAAGTATCAAGGACTCATCGCGCGAATCGCTCTGGAACTGAAATCGGATGCGCGCACTGACATGCTCCCCTCTCTGGAAGTCTGACACAAGTTGAAAAATTTTCTAAGTCCCCAAAAATTTTTTTTTTCAACTTTTTTTCAATTTTCCCCCTGTGGGATATATATTTTACCCACACTTTTGGAGCCCTCCTGGGATGCCCTCTAACATACTAGAACCTCATTTTGTGGAAGTTTTCACAAAATTGTGAAATTTTCAAAAAGTCAGAAATTTTGCCAAAAACGACTAAGTATCAAGGACTCATCGCGCGAATCGCTCTGGAACTGAAATCGGATGCGCGCACTGACACGCTCCCCTGTCTGGAAGTCTGACAAAAGTTGAAAAATTTTCTAAGTCCCCAAAAATTTTTTTTTTCAACTTTTTTTCAATTTTCCCCCTGTGGGATATATATTTTACCCACACTTTTGGAGCCCTCCTGGGATGCCCTCTAACATACTAGAACCTCATTTTGTGGAAGTTTTCACAAAATTGTGAAATTTTCCAAAAAGTCAGAAATTTTGCAAAAACGACTAAGTATCAAGGACTCATCGCGCGAATCGCTCTGGAACTGAAATCGGATGCGCGCACTGACATGCTCCCCTGTCTGGAAGTCTGACAAAAGTTGAAAAATTTTCTAAGTCCCCAAAAATTTTTTTTTTCAACTTTTTTTCAATTTTCCCCCTGTGGGATATATATTTTACCCACACTTTTGGAGCCCTCCTGGGATGCCCTCTAACATACTAGAACCTCATTTTGTGGAAGTTTTCACAAAATTGTGAAATTTTCCAAAAAGTCAGAAATTTTGCAAAAACGACTAAGTATCAAGGACTCATCGCGCGAATCGCTCTGGAACTGAAATCGGATGCGCGCACTGACATGCTCCCCTCTCTGGAAGTCTGACACATGTGTGAAAATTTTCTAAGTCCCCAAAAATTTTTTTTTTCAACTTTTTTTCAATTTTCCCCCTGTGGGATATATATTTTACCCACACTTTTGGAGCCCTCCTGGGATGCCCTCTAACATACTAGAACCTCATTTTGTGGAAGTTTTCACAAAATTGTGAAATTTTCAAAAAGTCAGAAATTTTGCCAAAAACGACTAAGTATCAAGGACTCATCGCGCGAATCGCTCTGGAACTGAAATCGGATGCGCGCACTGACACGCTCCCCTGTCTGGAAGTCTGACAAAAGTTGAAAAATTTTCTAAGTCCCCAAAAATTTTTTTTTTCAACTTTTTTTCAATTTTCCCCCTGTGGGATATATATTTTACCCACACTTTTGGAGCCCTCCTGGGATGCCCTCTAACATACTAGAACCTCATTTTGTGGAAGTTTTCACAAAATTGTGAAATTTTCCAAAAAGTCAGAAATTTTGCAAAAACGACTAAGTATCAAGGACTCATCGCGCGAATCGCTCTGGAACTGAAATCGGATGCGCGCACTGACATGCTCCCCTGTCTGGAAGTCTGACAAAAGTTGAAAAATTTTCTAAGTCCCCAAAAATTTTTTTTTTCAACTTTTTTTCAATTTTCCCCCTGTGGGATATATATTTTACCCACACTTTTGGAGCCCTCCTGGGATGCCCTCTAACATACTAGAACCTCATTTTGTGGAAGTTTTCACAAAATTGTGAAATTTTCCAAAAAGTCAGAAATTTTGCAAAAACGACTAAGTATCAAGGACTCATCGCGCGAATCGCTCTGGAACTGAAATCGGATGCGCGCACTGACATGCTCCCCTCTCTGGAAGTCTGACACATGTGTGAAAATTTTCTAAGTCCCCAAAAATTTTTTTTTTCAACTTTTTTTCAATTTTCCCCCTGTGGGATATATATTTTACCCACACTTTTGGAGCCCTCCTGGGATGCCCTCTAACATACTAGAACCTCATTTTGTGGAAGTTTTCACAAAATTGTGAAATTTTCAAAAAGTCAGAAATTTTGCCAAAAACGACTAAGTATCAAGGACTCA
>NW_027367975.1:5000-10000 GCF_046119375.1 Phyllobates terribilis | reverse complement strand
TGCCGGTGGTGTGCAAAACTGGGTCTTTGCATGGAGTGTCACCCTATACCCACTTTAGGGACGCATGCAAAAAAGTGCCCGATCGCCTGGAACTGTCAGGCGGATTCGGCTCCCTGGAATTTCCTCATTCTGGTTCTTTTTCACTTTTTGTCTCTTTTGCGACATCTAGTGGGCAGGCTGCATTACTGCAACCGGGGACACCTCAAAACGCTTGGAACTGGGGAGCGGGCTCAATTTACAAACGTTTTGCGGGTCCTGGAAGTCAAAATTGTGACTTCTGAAAACGACTAAGTATCAAGGACTCATCGCGCGAATCGCTCTTGGAACTGAAATCGGATGCGCGCACTGACATGCTCCCCTCTCTGGAAGTCTGACACAAGTTGAAAATTTTCTAAGTCCCCAAAAATTTTTTTTTTCAACTTTTTTTCAATTTTCCCCCTGTGGGATATATATTTTACCCACACTTTTGGAGCCCTCCTGGGATGCCCTCTAACATACTAGAACCTCATTTTGTGGAAGTTTCACAAAATTGTGAAATTTTCCAAAAAGTCAGAAATTTTGCAAAAACGACTAAGTATCAAGGACTCATCGCGCGAATCGCTCTGGAACTGAAATCGGATGCGCGCACTGACATGCTCCCCTCTCTGGAAGTCTGACACATGTGTGAAAATTTTCTAAGTCCCCAAAATTTTTTTTTTCAACTTTTTTTCAATTTTCCCCCTGTGGGATATATATTTTACCCACACTTTTGGAGCCCTCCTGGGATGCCCTCTAACATACTAGAACCTCATTTTGTGGAAGTTTTCACAAAATTGTGAAATTTTCCAAAAAGTCAGAAATTTTGCAAAAACGACTAAGTATCAAGGACTCATCGCGCGAATCGCTCTGGAACTGAAATCGGATGCGCGCACTGACATGCTCCCCTCTCTGGAAGTCTGACACATGTGTGAAAATTTTCTAAGTCCCCCAAAAATTTTTTTTTTTCAACTTTTTTTCATTTTTCCCCCTGTGGGATATATATTTTACCCACACTTTTGGAGCCCTCCTGGGATGCCCTCTAACATACTAGAACCTCATTTTGTGGAAGTTTTCACAAAATTGTGAAATTTTCAAAAGTCAGAAATTTTGCCAAAACGACTAAGTATCAAGGACTCATCGCGCGAATCGCTCTGGAACTGAAATCGGATGCGCGCACTGACACGCTCCCTGTCTGGAAGTCTGACAAAAGTTGAAAATTTTCTAAGTCCCCAAAAATTTTTTTTTTCAACTTTTTTTCAATTTTCCCCCTGTGGGATATATATTTTACCCACACTTTTGGAGCTCTCCTGGGATGCCCTCTAACATACTAGAACCTCATTTTGTGGAAGTTTTCACAAAATTGTGAAATTTTCAAAAGTCAGAAATTTTGCCAAAAACGACTAAGTATCAAGGACTCATCGCGCGAATCGCTCTGGAACTGAAATCGGATGCGCCACTTGACAGGCTCCCTGGCTGGAAGTCTGACAAAAGTGAAAATTTTCTAAGTCCCCAAAAATTTTTTTTTTCAACTTTTTTTCAATTTTCCCCCTGTGGATATATATTTTACCCTCACTTTTGGAGCCCTCCTGGGATGCCCTCTAACATACTAGAACCTCATTTTGTGGAAGTTTTCACAAAATGTGAAATTTTCCAAAAAGTCAGAAATTTTGCAAAAACGACTAAGTATCAAGGACTCATCGCGCGAATCGCTCTGGAACTGAAAGTCGGATGCGCGCACTGACATGCTCCCCTCTCTGGAAGTCTGACACATGTGTGAAAAATTTTCTAAGTCCCCAAAATTTTTTTTTTCAACTTTTTTTCAATTTTCCCCCTGTGGGATATATATTTACCCACACTTTTGGAGCCCTCCTGGGATGCCCTCTAACATACTAGAACCTCATTTTGTGGAAGTTTTCACAAAATTGTGAAATTTTCAAAAAGTCAGAAATTTTGCCAAAAACGACTAAGTATCAAGGACTCATCGCGCGAATCGCTCTGGAACTGAAATCGGATGCGCGCACTGACACGCTCCCTGTCTGGAAGTCTGACAAAAGTTGAAAAATTTTCTAAGTCCCCAAAAATTTTTTTTTTCAACTTTTTTTTCAATTTTCCCCTGTGGGATATATATTTTACCCACACTTTTGGAGCCCTCCTGGGATGCCCTCTAACATACTAGAACCTCATTTTGTGGAAGTTTTCACAAAATTGTGAAATTTTCAAAAAGTCAGAAATTTTGCCAAAAACGACTAAGTATCAAGGACTCATCGCGCGAATCGCTCTGGAACTGAAATCGGATGCGCGCACTGACATGCTCCCCTCTCTGGAAGTCTGACACATGTGTGAAAATTTTCTAAGTCCCCAAAATTTTTTTTTTCAACTTTTTTCATTTTCCCCTGTGGGATATATATTTTACCCACACTTTTGGAGCCCTCTGGGATGCCCTCTAACATACTAGAACCTCATTTTGTGGAAGTTTTCACAAATTGTGAAAATTTTCCAAAAAGTCAGAAATTTTGCAAAAACGACTAAGTATCAAGGACAAGTATCAAGGACTCATCGCGCGAATCGCTCTGGAACTGAAATCGGATGCGCGCACTGACATGCTCCCCTCTCTGGAAGTCTGACACATGTGTGAAAATTTTTCTAAGTCCCCAAAAATTTTTTTTTTTCAACTTTTTTTCAATTTTCCCCCTGTGGGATATATATTTTACCCACACTTTTGGAGCCCTCCTGGGATGCCCTCTAACATACTAGAACCTCATTTTGTGGAAGTTTTCACAAAATTGTGAAATTTTCCAAAAAGTCAGAAATTTTGCAAAAACGACTAAGTATCAAGGACTCATCGCGCGAATCGCTCTGGAACTGAAATCGGATGCGCGCACTGACATGCTCCCCTCTCTGGAAGTCTGACACATGTGTGAAAATTTTCTAAGTCCCCAAAAATTTTTTTTTTCAACTTTTTTTCAATTTTCCCCCTGTGGGATATATATTTTACCCACACTTTTGGAGCCCTCCTGGGATGCCCTCTAACATACTAGAACCTCATTTTGTGGAAGTTTTCACAAAATTGTGAAATTTTCCAAAAAGTCAGAAATTTTGCAAAAACGACTAAGTATCAAGGACTCATCGCGCGAATCGCTCTGGAACTGAAATCGGATGCGCGCACTGACATGCTCCCCTCTCTGGAAGTCTGACACATGTGTGAAAATTTTCTAAGTCCCCAAAAATTTTTTTTTTTCAACTTTTTTTCAATTTTCCCCCTGTGGGATATATATTTTACCCACACTTTTGGAGCCCTCCTGGGATGCCCTCTAACATACTAGAACCTCATTTTGTGGAAGTTTTCACAAAATTGTGAAATTTTCAAAAAGTCAGAAATTTTGCCAAAAACGACTAAGTATCAAGGACTCATCGCGCGAATCGCTCTGGAACTGAAATCGGATGCGCGCACTGACACGCTCCCCTGTCTGGAAGTCTGACAAAAGTTGAAAAATTTTCTAAGTCCCCAAAAATTTTTTTTTTCAACTTTTTTTTCAATTTTCCCCCTGTGGGATATATATTTTACCCACACTTTTGGAGCCCTCCTGGGATGCCCTCTAACATACTAGAACCTCATTTTGTGGAAGTTTTCACAAAATTGTGAAATTTTCCAAAAAGTCAGAAATTTTGCAAAAACGACTAAGTATCAAGGACTCATCGCGCGAATCGCTCTGGAACTGAAATCGGATGCGCGCACTGACATGCTCCCCTCTCTGGAAGTCTGACACATGTGTGAAAATTTTCTAAGTCCCCAAAAATTTTTTTTTTCAACTTTTTTTCAATTTTCCCCCTGTGGGATATATATTTTACCCACACTTTTGGAGCCCTCCTGGGATGCCCTCTAACATACTAGAACCTCATTTTGTGGAAGTTTTCACAAAATTGTGAAATTTTCCAAAAAGTCAGAAATTTTGCAAAAACGACTAAGTATCAAGGACTCATCGCGCGAATCGCTCTGGAACTGAAATCGGATGCGCGCACTGACATGCTCCCCTCTCTGGAAGTCTGACACAAGTTGAAAAATTTTCTAAGTCCCCAAAAATTTTTTTTTTCAACTTTTTTTCAATTTTCCCCCTGTGGGATATATATTTTACCCACACTTTTGGAGCCCTCCTGGGATGCCCTCTAACATACTAGAACCTCATTTTGTGGAAGTTTTCACAAAATTGTGAAATTTTCAAAAAGTCAGAAATTTTGCCAAAAACGACTAAGTATCAAGGACTCATCGCGCGAATCGCTCTGGAACTGAAATCGGATGCGCGCACTGACATGCTCCCCTCTCTGGAAGTCTGACACATGTGTGAAAATTTTCTAAGTCCCCAAAAATTTTTTTTTTCAACTTTTTTTCAATTTTCCCCCTGTGGGATATATATTTTACCCACACTTTTGGAGCCCTCCTGGGATGCCCTCTAACATACTAGAACCTCATTTTGTGGAAGTTTTCACAAAATTGTGAAATTTTCAAAAAGTCAGAAATTTTGCCAAAAACGACTAAGTATCAAGGACTCATCGCGCGAATCGCTCTGGAACTGAAATCGGATGCGCGCACTGACACGCTCCCCTGTCTGGAAGTCTGACAAAAGTTGAAAAATTTTCTAAGTCCCCAAAAATTTTTTTTTTCAACTTTTTTTCAATTTTCCCCCTGTGGGATATATATTTTACCCACACTTTTGGAGCCCTCCTGGGATGCCCTCTAACATACTAGAACCTCATTTTGTGGAAGTTTTCACAAAATTGTGAAATTTTCAAAAAGTCAGAAATTTTGCCAAAAACGACTAAGTATCAAGGACTCATCGCGCGAATCGCTCTGGAACTGAAATCGGATGCGCGCACTGACACGCTCCCCTGTCTGGAAGTCTGACAAAAGTTGAAAAATTTTCTAAGTCCCCAAAAATTTTTTTTTTCAACTTTTTTTCAATTTTCCCCCTGTGGGATATATATTT
>NW_027367974.1:0-53276 GCF_046119375.1 Phyllobates terribilis | reverse complement strand
AGTCAGTAGCTTCAAACATTTCTGGTATATGAATAACATGATGTTTTTCAATGGCAAAAATCAATGAATATTGTAAATGCACAAACAGTAATTTCTCCGCATTGCAAGGTGCAATTCTGAAATTTTTTGCTTTTTCCTGCTCCTCTTAGCATGATAAAGAAGATTCAAAGAGAGTGAGATGCCAGCTCCTTTCATTCAGTCAGTAGCTTCAATCATTTCTGGACGTTTTTCAATGGCAAAAATCAATGAATATTGTAAATGCACAAACAGTAATTTCTCTGCATTGCAAGGTGCAATTCTGAAATTTTTTGCTTTTTCCTGCTCCTCTTAGCATGATAAAGAAGATTCAAAGAGAGTGAGATGTCAGCTCCTTTCATTCAGTCAGTAGCTTCAAACATTTCTGGTATATGAATAACATGATGTTTTTCAATGGCAAAAATCAATGAATATTGTAAATGCACAAACAGTAATTTCTCCGCATTGCAAGGTGCAATTCTGAAATTTTTTGCTTTTTCCTGCTCCTCTTAGCATGATAAAGAATATTCAAAGAGAGTGAGATGCCAGCTCCTTTCATTCAGTCAGTAGCTTCAATCATTTCTGGACGTTTTTCAATGGCAAAAATCAATGAATATTGTAAATGCACAAACAGTAATTTCTCTGCATTGCAAGGTGCAATTCTGAAATTTTTTGCTTTTTCCTGCTCCTCTTAGCATGATAAAGAAGATTCAAAGAGAGTGAGATGCCAGCTCCTTTCGTTCAGTCAGTAGCTTCAATCATTTCTGGACGTTTTTCAATGGCAAAAATCATTGAATATTATAAATGCACAAACAGTAATTTCTCCGCATAGCAAGGTGCAATTCTGAAATTTTTTACTTTTTCCTGCTCCTCTTAGCATGATAAAGAAGATTCAAAGAGAGTGAGATGCCAGCTCCTTTCATTCAGTCAGTACCTTCAATCATTTCTGGACGTTTTTCAATGGCAAAAATCAATGAATATTGTAAATGCACAAACAGTAATTTCTCCGCATTGCAAGGTGCAAGTCTGAAATTTTTTGCTTTTTCCTGCTCCTCTTAGCATGATAAAGAAGATTCAAAGAGAGTGAGATGCCAGCTACTTTCATTCAGTCAGTAGCTTCAATCATTTCTGGACGTTTTTCAATGGTAAAAATCAATGAATATTGTAAATGCACAAACAGTAATTTCTCCACATTGCAAGGTGCAATTCTGAAATTTTTTGCTTTTTCCTGCTCCTCTTAGCATGATAAAGAAGATTCAAAGAGAGTGAGATGCCAGCTCCTTTCATTCAGTCAGTAGCTTCAAACATTTCTGGTATATGAATAACATGATGTTTTTCAATGGCAAAAATCAATGAATATTGTAAATGCACAAACAGTAATTTCTCCGCATTGCAAGGTGCAATTCTGAAATTTTTTGCTTTTTCCTGCTCCTCTTAGCATGATAAAGAAGATTCAAAGAGAGTGAGATGCCAGCTCCTTTCATTCAGTCAGTAGCTTCAATCATTTCTGGACGTTTTTCAATGGCAAAAATCAATGAATATTGTAAATGCACAAACAGTAATTTCTCTGCATTGCAAGGTGCAATTCTGAAATTTTTTGCTTTTTCCTGCTCCTCTTAGCATGATAAAGAAGATTCAAAGAGAGTGAGATGTCAGCTCCTTTCATTCAGTCAGTAGCTTCAAACATTTCTGGTATATGAATAACATGATGTTTTTCAATGGCAAAAATCAATGAATATTGTAAATGCACAAACAGTAATTTCTCCGCATTGCAAGGTGCAATTCTGAAATTTTTTGCTTTTTCCTGCTCCTCTTAGCATGATAAAGAATATTCAAAGAGAGTGAGATGCCAGCTCCTTTCATTCAGTCAGTAGCTTCAATCATTTCTGGACGTTTTTCAATGGCAAAAATCAATGAATATTGTAAATGCACAAACAGTAATTTCTCTGCATTGCAAGGTGCAATTCTGAAATTTTTTGCTTTTTCCTGCTCCTCTTAGCATGATAAAGAAGATTCAAAGAGAGTGAGATGCCAGCTCCTTTCGTTCAGTCAGTAGCTTCAATCATTTCTGGACGTTTTTCAATGGCAAAAATCATTGAATATTATAAATGCACAAACAGTAATTTCTCCGCATAGCAAGGTGCAATTCTGAAATTTTTTACTTTTTCCTGCTCCTCTTAGCATGATAAAGAAGATTCAAAGAGAGTGAGATGCCAGCTCCTTTCATTCAGTCAGTAGCTTCAATCATTTCTGGTATATGAATAACATGATGTTTTTCAATGGCAAAAATCAATGAATATTGTAAATGCACAAACAGTAATTTCTCCGCATTGCAAGGTGCAATTCTGAAATTTTTTGCTTTTTCCTGCTCCTCTTAGCATGATAAAGAAGATTCAAAGAGAGTGAGATGCCAGCTCCTTTCATTCAGTCAGTAGCTTCAATCATTTCTGGACGTTTTTCAATGGCAAAAATCAATGAATATTGTAAATGCACAAACAGTAATTTCTCCGCATTGCAAGGTGCAATTCTGAAATTTTTTGGTTTTTCCTGCTCCTCTTAGCATGATAAAGAAGATTCAAAGAGAGTGAGATGCCAGCTCCTTTCATTCAGTCAGTAGCTTCAAACATTTCTGGTATATGAATAACATAATGTTTTTCAATGGCAAAAATCAATGAATATTGTAAATGCACAAACAGTAATTTCTCCGCATTGCAAGGTGCAAGTCTGAAATTTTTTGCTTTTTCCTGCTCCTCTTAGCATGATAAAGAAGATTCAAAGAGAGTGAGATGCCAGCTCCTTTCATTCAGTCAGTAGCTTCAATCATTTCTGGACGTTTTTCAATGGCAAAAATCAATGAATATTGTAAATGCACAAACAGTAATTTCTCTGCATTGCAAGGTGCAATTCTGAAATTTTTTGCTTTTTCCTGCTCCTCTTAGCATGATAAAGAAGATTCAAAGAGAGTGAGATGCCAGCTCCTTTCGTTCAGTCAGTAGCTTCAATCATTTCTGGACGTTTTTCAATGGCAAAAATCATTGAATATTATAAATGCACAAACAGTAATTTCTCCGCATAGCAAGGTGCAATTCTGAAATTTTTTACTTTTTCCTGCTCCTCTTAGCATGATAAAGAAGATTCAAAGAGAGTGAGATGCCAGCTCCTTTCATTCAGTCAGTAGCTTCAATCATTTCTGGTATATGAATAACATGATGTTTTTCAATGGCAAAAATCAATGAATATTGTAAATGCACAAACAGTAATTTCTCCGCATTGCAAGGTGCAATTCTGAAATTTTTTGCTTTTTCCTGCTCCTCTTAGCATGATAAAGAAGATTCAAAGAGAGTGAGATGCCAGCTCCTTTCATTCAGTCAGTAGCTTCAATCATTTCTGGACGTTTTTCAATGGCAAAAATCAATGAATATTGTAAATGCACAAACAGTAATTTCTCCGCATTGCAAGGTGCAATTCTGAAATTTTTTGGTTTTTCCTGCTCCTCTTAGCATGATAAAGAAGATTCAAAGAGAGTGAGATGCCAGCTACTTTCATTCAGTCAGTAGCTTCAAACATTTCTGGTATATGAATAACATAATGTTTTTCAATGGCAAAAATCAATGAATATTGTAAATGCACAAACAGTAATTTCTCCGCATTGCAAGGTGCAAGTCTGAAATTTTTTGCTTTTTCCTGCTCCTCTTAGCATGATAAAGAAGATTCAAAGAGAGTGAGATGCCAGCTACTTTCATTCAGTCAGTAGCTTCAATCATTTCTGGACGTTTTTCAATGGTAAAAATCAATGAATATTGTAAATGCACAAACAGTAATTTCTCCACATTGCAAGGTGCAATTCTGAAATTTTTTGCTTTTTCCTGCTCCTCTTAGCATGATAAAGAAGATTCAAAGAGAGTGAGATGCCAGCTCCTTTCATTCAGTCAGTAGCTTCAAACATTTCTGGTATATGAATAACATGATGTTTTTCAATGGCAAAAATCAATGAATATTGTAAATGCACAAACAGTAATTTCTCCGCATTGCAAGGTGCAATTCTGAAATTTTTTGCTTTTTCCTGCTCCTCTTAGCATGATAAAGAACATTCAAAGAGAGTGAGATGCCAGCTCCTTTCATTCAGTCAGTAGCTTCAATCATTTCTGGATGTTTTTCAATGGCAAAAATCAATGAATATTGTAAATGCACAAACAGTAATTTCTCCGCATTGCAAGGTGCAATTCTGAAATTTTTTGCTTTTTCCTGCTCCTCTTAGCATGATAAAGAAGATTCAAAGAGAGTGAGATGCCAGCTCCTTTCATTCAGTCAGTACCTTCAATCATTTCTGGACGTTTTTCAATGGCAAAAATCAATGAATATTGTAAATGCACAAACAGTAATTTCTCCGCATTGCAAGGTGCAATTCTGAAATTTTTTGCTTTTTCCCGCTCCTCTTAGCATGATAAAGAAGATTCAAAGAGAGTGAGGTGCCAGCTCCTTTCATTCAGTCAGTAGCTTCAAACATTTCTGGTATATGAATAACATGTTTTTCAATGGCAAAAATCAATGAATATTGTAAATGCACAAACAGTAATTTCTCCGCATTGCAAGGTGCAATTCTGAAATTTTTTGCTTTTTCCTGCTCCTCTTAGCATGATAAAGAAGATTCAAAGAGAGTGAGATGCCAGCTCCTTTCATTCAGTCAGTAGCTTCAATCATTTCTGGACGTTTTTCAATGGCAAAAATCAATGAATATTGTAAATGCACAAACAGTAATTTCTCTGCATTGCAAGGTGCAATTCTGAAATTTTTTGCTTTTTCCTGCTCCTCTTAGCATGATAAAGAAGATTCAAAGAGAGTGAGATGTCAGCTCCTTTCATTCAGTCAGTAGCTTCAAACATTTCTGGTATATGAATAACATGATGTTTTTCAATGGCAAAAATCAATGAATATTGTAAATGCACAAACAGTAATTTCTCCGCATTGCAAGGTGCAATTCTGAAATTTTTTGCTTTTTCCTGCTCCTCTTAGCATGATAAAGAATATTCAAAGAGAGTGAGATGCCAGCTCCTTTCATTCAGTCAGTAGCTTCAATCATTTCTGGACGTTTTTCAATGGCAAAAATCAATGAATATTGTAAATGCACAAACAGTAATTTCTCTGCATTGCAAGGTGCAATTCTGAAATTTTTTGCTTTTTCCTGCTCCTCTTAGCATGATAAAGAAGATTCAAAGAGAGTGAGATGCCAGCTCCTTTCGTTCAGTCAGTAGCTTCAATCATTTCTGGACGTTTTTCAATGGCAAAAATCATTGAATATTATAAATGCACAAACAGTAATTTCTCCGCATAGCAAGGTGCAATTCTGAAATTTTTTACTTTTTCCTGCTCCTCTTAGCATGATAAAGAAGATTCAAAGAGAGTGAGATGCCAGCTCCTTTCATTCAGTCAGTACCTTCAATCATTTCTGGACGTTTTTCAATGGCAAAAATCAATGAATATTGTAAATGCACAAACAGTAATTTCTCCGCATTGCAAGGTGCAAGTCTGAAATTTTTTGCTTTTTCCTGCTCCTCTTAGCATGATAAAGAAGATTCAAAGAGAGTGAGATGCCAGCTACTTTCATTCAGTCAGTAGCTTCAATCATTTCTGGACGTTTTTCAATGGTAAAAATCAATGAATATTGTAAATGCACAAACAGTAATTTCTCCACATTGCAAGGTGCAATTCTGAAATTTTTTGCTTTTTCCTGCTCCTCTTAGCATGATAAAGAAGATTCAAAGAGAGTGAGATGCCAGCTCCTTTCATTCAGTCAGTAGCTTCAAACATTTCTGGTATATGAATAACATGATGTTTTTCAATGGCAAAAATCAATGAATATTGTAAATGCACAAACAGTAATTTCTCCGCATTGCAAGGTGCAATTCTGAAATTTTTTGCTTTTTCCTGCTCCTCTTAGCATGATAAAGAAGATTCAAAGAGAGTGAGATGCCAGCTCCTTTCATTCAGTCAGTAGCTTCAATCATTTCTGGACGTTTTTCAATGGCAAAAATCAATGAATATTGTAAATGCACAAACAGTAATTTCTCTGCATTGCAAGGTGCAATTCTGAAATTTTTTGCTTTTTCCTGCTCCTCTTAGCATGATAAAGAAGATTCAAAGAGAGTGAGATGTCAGCTCCTTTCATTCAGTCAGTAGCTTCAAACATTTCTGGTATATGAATAACATGATGTTTTTCAATGGCAAAAATCAATGAATATTGTAAATGCACAAACAGTAATTTCTCCGCATTGCAAGGTGCAATTCTGAAATTTTTTGCTTTTTCCTGCTCCTCTTAGCATGATAAAGAATATTCAAAGAGAGTGAGATGCCAGCTCCTTTCATTCAGTCAGTAGCTTCAATCATTTCTGGACGTTTTTCAATGGCAAAAATCAATGAATATTGTAAATGCACAAACAGTAATTTCTCTGCATTGCAAGGTGCAATTCTGAAATTTTTTGCTTTTTCCTGCTCCTCTTAGCATGATAAAGAAGATTCAAAGAGAGTGAGATGCCAGCTCCTTTCGTTCAGTCAGTAGCTTCAATCATTTCTGGACGTTTTTCAATGGCAAAAATCATTGAATATTATAAATGCACAAACAGTAATTTCTCCGCATAGCAAGGTGCAATTCTGAAATTTTTTACTTTTTCCTGCTCCTCTTAGCATGATAAAGAAGATTCAAAGAGAGTGAGATGCCAGCTCCTTTCATTCAGTCAGTAGCTTCAATCATTTCTGGTATATGAATAACATGATGTTTTTCAATGGCAAAAATCAATGAATATTGTAAATGCACAAACAGTAATTTCTCCGCATTGCAAGGTGCAATTCTGAAATTTTTTGCTTTTTCCTGCTCCTCTTAGCATGATAAAGAAGATTCAAAGAGAGTGAGATGCCAGCTCCTTTCATTCAGTCAGTAGCTTCAATCATTTCTGGACGTTTTTCAATGGCAAAAATCAATGAATATTGTAAATGCACAAACAGTAATTTCTCCGCATTGCAAGGTGCAATTCTGAAATTTTTTGGTTTTTCCTGCTCCTCTTAGCATGATAAAGAAGATTCAAAGAGAGTGAGATGCCAGCTACTTTCATTCAGTCAGTAGCTTCAAACATTTCTGGTATATGAATAACATAATGTTTTTCAATGGCAAAAATCAATGAATATTGTAAATGCACAAACAGTAATTTCTCCGCATTGCAAGGTGCAAGTCTGAAATTTTTTGCTTTTTCCTGCTCCTCTTAGCATGATAAAGAAGATTCAAAGAGAGTGAGATGCCAGCTACTTTCATTCAGTCAGTAGCTTCAATCATTTCTGGACGTTTTTCAATGGTAAAAATCAATGAATATTGTAAATGCACAAACAGTAATTTCTCCACATTGCAAGGTGCAATTCTGAAATTTTTTGCTTTTTCCTGCTCCTCTTAGCATGATAAAGAAGATTCAAAGAGAGTGAGATGCCAGCTCCTTTCATTCAGTCAGTAGCTTCAAACATTTCTGGTATATGAATAACATGATGTTTTTCAATGGCAAAAATCAATGAATATTGTAAATGCACAAACAGTAATTTCTCCGCATTGCAAGGTGCAATTCTGAAATTTTTTGCTTTTTCCTGCTCCTCTTAGCATGATAAAGAACATTCAAAGAGAGTGAGATGCCAGCTCCTTTCATTCAGTCAGTAGCTTCAATCATTTCTGGATGTTTTTCAATGGCAAAAATCAATGAATATTGTAAATGCACAAACAGTAATTTCTCCGCATTGCAAGGTGCAATTCTGAAATTTTTTGCTTTTTCCTGCTCCTCTTAGCATGATAAAGAAGATTCAAAGAGAGTGAGATGCCAGCTCCTTTCATTCAGTCAGTACCTTCAATCATTTCTGGACGTTTTTCAATGGCAAAAATCAATGAATATTGTAAATGCACAAACAGTAATTTCTCCGCATTGCAAGGTGCAATTCTGAAATTTTTTGCTTTTTCCCGCTCCTCTTAGCATGATAAAGAAGATTCAAAGAGAGTGAGGTGCCAGCTCCTTTCATTCAGTCAGTAGCTTCAAACATTTCTGGTATATGAATAACATGTTTTTCAATGGCAAAAATCAATGAATATTGTAAATGCACAAACAGTAATTTCTCCGCATTGCAAGGTGCAATTCTGAAATTTTTTGATTTTTCCTGCTCCTCTTAGCATGATAAAGAAGATTCAAAGAGAGTGAGATGCCAGCTCCTTTCATTCAGTCAGTAGCTTCAATCATTTCTGGACGTTTTTCAATGGCAAAAATCAATGAATATTGTAAATGCACAAACAGTAATTTCTCCGCATTGCAAGGTGCAATTCTGAAATTTTTTGCTTTTTCCTGCTCCTCTTAGCATGATAAAGAAGATTCAAAGAGAGTGAGATGCCAGCTCCTTTCATTCAGTCAGTAGCTTCAAACATTTCTGGTATATGAATAACATGATGTTTTTCAATGGCAAAAATCAATGAATATTGTAAATGCACAAACAGTAATTTCTCCGCATTGCAAGGTGCAATTCTGAAATTTTTTGCTTTTTCCTGCTCCTCTTAGCATGATAAAGAAGATTCAAAGAGAGTGAGATGCCAGCTCCTTTCATTCAGTCAGTAGCTTCAAACATTTCTGGTATATGAATAAAATGATGTTTTTCAATGGCAAAAATCAATGAATATTGTAAATGCACAAACAGTAATTTCTCCGCATTGCAAGGTGCAAGTCTGAAATTTTTTGCTTTTTCCTGCTCCTCTTAGCATGATAAAGAAGATTCAAAGAGAGTGAGATGCCAGCTACTTTCATTCAGTCAGTAGCTTCAATCATTTCTGGACGTTTTTCAATGGTAAAAATCAATGAATATTGTAAATGCACAAACAGTAATTTCTCCATATTGCAAGGTGCAATTCTGAAATTTTTTGCTTTTTCCTGCTCCTCTTAGCATGATAAAGAAGATTCAAAGAGAGTGAGATGCCAGCTCCTTTCATTCAGTCAGTAGCTTCAAACATTTCTGGTATATGAATAACATGATGTTTTTCAATGGCAAAATTCAATGAATATTGTAAATGCACAAACAGTAATTTCTCCGCATTGCAAGGTGCAATTCTGAAATTTTTTGCTTTTTCCTGCTCCTCTTAGCATGATAAAGAAGATTCAAAGAGAGTGAGATGCCAGCTCCTTTCATTCAGTCAGTAGCTTCAATCATTTCTGGACGTTTTTCAATGGCAAAAATCAATGAATATTGTAAATGCACAAACAGTAATTTCTCCGCATTGCAAGGTGCAATTCTGAAATTTTTTGGTTTTTCCTGCTCCTCTTAGCATGATAAAGAAGATTCAAAGAGAGTGAGATGCCAGCTACTTTCATTCAGTCAGTAGCTTCAAACATTTCTGGTATATGAATAACATAATGTTTTTCAATGGCAAAAATCAATGAATATTGTAAATGCACAAACAGTAATTTCTCCGCATTGCAAGGTGCAAGTCTGAAATTTTTTGCTTTTTCCTGCTCCTCTTAGCATGATAAAGAAGATTCAAAGAGAGTGAGATGCCAGCTACTTTCATTCAGTCAGTAGCTTCAATCATTTCTGGACGTTTTTCAATGGTAAAAATCAATGAATATTGTAAATGCACAAACAGTAATTTCTCCACATTGCAAGGTGCAATTCTGAAATTTTTTGCTTTTTCCTGCTCCTCTTAGCATGATAAAGAAGATTCAAAGAGAGTGAGATGCCAGCTCCTTTCATTCAGTCAGTAGCTTCAAACATTTCTGGTATATGAATAACATGATGTTTTTCAATGGCAAAAATCAATGAATATTGTAAATGCACAAACAGTAATTTCTCCGCATTGCAAGGTGCAATTCTGAAATTTTTTGCTTTTTCCTGCTCCTCTTAGCATGATAAAGAACATTCAAAGAGAGTGAGATGCCAGCTCCTTTCATTCAGTCAGTAGCTTCAATCATTTCTGGATGTTTTTCAATGGCAAAAATCAATGAATATTGTAAATGCACAAACAGTAATTTCTCCGCATTGCAAGGTGCAATTCTGAAATTTTTTGATTTTTCCTGCTCCTCTTAGCATGATAAAGAAGATTCAAAGAGAGTGAGATGCCAGCTCCTTTCATTCAGTCAGTAGCTTCAATCATTTCTGGACGTTTTTCAATGGCAAAAATCAATGAATATTGTAAATGCACAAACAGTAATTTCTCCGCATTGCAAGGTGCAATTCTGAAATTTTTTGCTTTTTCCTGCTCCTCTTAGCATGATAAAGAAGATTCAAAGAGAGTGAGATGCCAGCTAATTTCATTCAGTCAGTAGCTTCAAACATTTCTGGTATATGAATAACATGATGTTTTTCAATGGCAAAAATCAATGAATATTGTAAATGCACAAACAGTAATTTCTCCGCATTGCAAGGTGCAATTCTGAAATTTTTTGCTTTTTCCTGCTCCTCTTAGCATGATAAAGAAGATTCAAAGAGAGTGAGATGCCAGCTCCTTTCATTCAGTCAGTAGCTTCAAACATTTCTGGTATATGAATAAAATGATGTTTTTCAATGGCAAAAATCAATGAATATTGTAAATGCACAAACAGTAATTTCTCCGCATTGCAAGGTGCAAGTCTGAAATTTTTTGCTTTTTCCTGCTCCTCTTAGCATGATAAAGAAGATTCAAAGAGAGTGAGATGCCAGCTACTTTCATTCAGTCAGTAGCTTCAATCATTTCTGGACGTTTTTCAATGGTAAAAATCAATGAATATTGTAAATGCACAAACAGTAATTTCTCCACATTGCAAGGTGCAATTCTGAAATTTTTTGCTTTTTCCTGCTCCTCTTAGCATGATAAAGAAGATTCAAAGAGAGTGAGATGCCAGCTCCTTTCATTCAGTCAGTAGCTTCAAACATTTCTGGTATATGAATAACATGATGTTTTTCAATGGCAAAAATCAATGAATATTGTAAATGCACAAACAGTAATTTCTCCGCATTGCAAGGTGCAATTCTGAAATTTTTTGCTTTTTCCTGCTCCTCTTAGCATGATAAAGAAGATTCAAAGAGAGTGAGATGCCAGCTCCTTTCATTCAGTCAGTAGCTTCAATCATTTCTGGATGTTTTTCAATGGCAAAAATCAATGAATATTGTAAATGCACAAACTGTAATTTCTCCGCATTGCAAGGTGCAATTCTGAAATTTTTTGCTTTTTCCTGCTCCTCTTAGCATGTTAAAGAAGATTCAAAGAGAGTGAGATGCCAGCTCCTTTCATTCAGTCAGTAGCTTCAATCATTTCTGGACGTTTTTCAGTGGCAAAAATCAATGAATATTGTAAATGCACAAACAGTAATTTCTCCGCATTGCAAGGTGCAATTCTGAAATTTTTTGCTTTTTCCTGCTCCTCTTAGCATGATAAAGAAGATTCAAAGAGAGTGAGATGCCAGCTCCTTTCATTCAGTCAGTACCTTCAATCATTTCTGGACGTTTTTCAATGGCAAAAATCAATGAATATTGTAAATGCACAAACAGTAATTTCTCCGCATTGCAAGGTGCAAGTCTGAAATTTTTTGCTTTTTCCTGCTCCTCTTAGCATGATAAAGAAGATTCAAAGAGAGTGAGATGCCAGCTACTTTCATTCAGTCAGTAGCTTCAATCATTTCTGGACGTTTTTCAATGGTAAAAATCAATGAATATTGTAAATGCACAAACAGTAATTTCTCCACATTGCAAGGTGCAATTCTGAAATTTTTTGCTTTTTCCTGCTCCTCTTAGCATGATAAAGAAGATTCAAAGAGAGTGAGATGCCAGCTCCTTTCATTCAGTCAGTAGCTTCAAACATTTCTGGTATATGAATAACATGATGTTTTTCAATGGCAAAAATCAATGAATATTGTAAATGCACAAACAGTAATTTCTCCGCATTGCAAGGTGCAATTCTGAAATTTTTTGCTTTTTCCTGCTCCTCTTAGCATGATAAAGAAGATTCAAAGAGAGTGAGATGCCAGCTCCTTTCATTCAGTCAGTAGCTTCAATCATTTCTGGATGTTTTTCAATGGCAAAAATCAATGAATATTGTAAATGCACAAACTGTAATTTCTCCGCATTGCAAGGTGCAATTCTGAAATTTTTTGCTCTTTCCTGCTCCTCTTAGCATGATAAAGAAGATTCAAAGAGAGTGAGATGCCAGCTCCTTTCATTCAGTCAGTAGCTTCAATCATTTCTGGACGTTTTTCAATGGCAAAAATCAATGAATATTGTAAATGCACAAACAGTAATTTCTCCGCATTGCAAGGTGCAATTCTGAAATTTTTTGCTTTTTCCTGCTCCTCTTAGCATGATAAAGAAGATTCAAAGAGAGTGAGATGCCAGCTCCTTTCATTCAGTCAGTACCTTCAATCATTTCTGGACGTTTTTCAATGGCAAAAATCAATGAATATTGTAAATGCACAAACAGTAATTTCTCCGCATTGCAAGGTGCAATTCTGAAATTTTTTGCTTTTTCCCGCTCCTCTTAGCATGATAAAGAAGATTCAAAGAGAGTGAGGTGCCAGCTCCTTTCATTCAGTCAGTAGCTTCAAACATTTCTGGTATATGAATAACATGTTTTTCAATGGCAAAAATCAATGAATATTGTAAATGCACAAACAGTAATTTCTCCGCATTGCAAGGTGCAATTCTGAAATTTTTTGATTTTTCCTGCTCCTCTTAGCATGATAAAGAAGATTCAAAGAGAGTGAGATGCCAGCTCCTTTCATTCAGTCAGTAGCTTCAATCATTTCTGGACGTTTTTCAATGGCAAAAATCAATGAATATTGTAAATGCACAAACAGTAATTTCTCCGCATTGCAAGGTGCAATTCTGAAATTTTTTGCTTTTTCCTGCTCCTCTTAGCATGATAAAGAAGATTCAAAGAGAGTGAGATGCCAGCTCCTTTCATTCAGTCAGTAGCTTCAAACATTTCTGGTATATGAATAACATGTTTTTTTTCAATGGCAAAAATCAATGAATATTGTAAATGCACAAACAGTAATTTCTCCGCATTGCAAGGTGCAATTCTGAAATTTTTTGCTTTTTCCTGCTCCTCTTAGCATGATAAAGAAGATTCAAAGAGAGTGAGATGCCAGCTCCTTTCATTCAGTCAGTAGCTTCAAACATTTCTGGTATATGAATAACATGATGTTTTTCAATGGCAAAAATCAATGAATATTGTAAATGCACAAACAGTAATTTCTCCGCATTGCAAGGTGCAAGTCTGAAATTTTTTGCTTTTTACTGCTCCTCTTAGCATGATAAAGAAGATTCAAAGAGAGTGAGATGCCAGCTACTTTCATTCAGTCAGTAGCTTCAATCATTTCTGGACGTTTTTCAATGGTAAAAATCAATGAATATTGTAAATGCACAAACAGTAATTTCTCCACATTGCAAGGTGCAATTCTGAAATTTTTTGCTTTTTCCTGCTCCTCTTAGCATGATAAAGAAGATTCAAAGAGAGTGAGATGCCAGCTCCTTTCATTCAGTCAGTAGCTTCAAACATTTCTGGTATATGAATAACATGTTTTTCAATGGTAAAAATCAATGAATATTGTAAATGCACAAACAGTAATTTCTCCGCAATGCAAGGTGCAATTCTGAAATTTTTTGCTTTTTCCCGCTCCTCTTAGCATGATAAAGAAGATTCAAAGAGAGTGAGGTGCCAGCTCCTTTCATTCAGTCAGTAGCTTCAAACATTTCTGGTATATGAATAACATGTTTTTCAATGGCAAAAATCAATGAATATTGTAAATGCACAAACAGTAATTTCTCCGCATTGCAAGGTGCAATTCTGAAATTTTTGATTTTTCCTGCTCCTCTTAGCATGATAAAGAAAATTCAAAGAGAGTGAGATGCCGGCTCCTTTCATTCAGTCAGTAGCTTCATTCATTTCTGGACGTTTTTCAATGGCAAAAATCAATGAATATTGTAAATGCACAAACAGTAATTTCTCCGCATTGCAAGGTGCAATTCTGAAATTTTTTGCTTTTTCCTGCTCCTCTTAGCATGATAAAGAAGATTCAAAGAGAGTGAGATGCCAGCTCCTTTCATTCAGTCAGTAGCTTCAAACATTTCTGGTATATGAATAACATGATGTTTTTCAATGGCAAAAATCAATGAATATTGTAAATGCACAAACAGTAATTTCTCCGCATTGCAAGGTGCAATTCTGAAATTTTTTGCTTTTTCCTGCTCCTCTTAGCATGATAAAGAAGATTCAAAGAGAGTGAGATGCCAGCTCCTTTCATTCAGTCAGTAGCTTCAAACATTTCTGGTATATGAATAACATGATGTTTTTCAATGGCAAAAATCAATGAATATTGTAAATGCACAAACAGTAATTTCTCCGCATTGCAAGGTGCAAGTCTGAAATTTTTTGCTTTTTCCTGCTCCTCTTAGCATGATAAAGAAGATTCAAAGACAGTGAGATGCCAGCTACTTTCATTCAGTCAGTAGCTTCAATCATTTCTGGACGTTTTTCAATGGTAAAAATCAATGAATATTGTAAATGCACAAACAGTAATTTCTCCACATTGCAAGGTGCAATTCTGAAATTTTTTGCTTTTTCCTGCTCCTCTTAGCATGATAAAGAAGATTCAAAGAGAGTGAGATGCCAGCTCCTTTCATTCAGTCAGTAGCTTCAAACATTTCTGGTATATGAATAACATGATGTTTTTCAATGGCAAAAATCAATGAATATTGTAAATGCACAAACAGTAATTTCTCCGCATTGCAAGGTGCAATTCTGAAATTTTTTGCTTTTTCCTGCTCCTCTTAGCATGATAAAGAAGATTCAAAGAGAGTGACATGCCAGCTCCTTTCATTCAGTCAGTAGCTTCAATCATTTCTGGATGTTTTTCAATGGCAAAAATCAATGAATATTGTAAATGCACAAACTGTAATTTCTCCGCATTGCAAGGTGCAATTCTGAAATTTTTTGCTTTTTCCTGCTCCTCTTAGTATGATAAAGAAGATTCAAAGAGAGTGAGATGCCAGCTCCTTTCATTCAGTCAGTAGCTTCAATCATTTCTGGACGTTTTTCAGTGGCAAAAATCAATGAATATTGTAAATGCACAAACAGTAATTTCTCCGCATTGCAAGGTGCAATTCTGAAATTTTTTGCTTTTTCCCGCTCCTCTTAGCATGATAAAGAAGATACAAAGAGAGTGATGTGCCAGCTCCTTTCATTCAGTCAGTAGCTTCAAACATTTCTGGTATATGAATAACATGTTTTTCAATGGCAAAAATCAATGAATATTGTAAATGCACAAACAGTAATTTCTCCGCATTGCAAGGTGCAATTCTGAAATTTTTTGATTTTTCCTGCTCCTCTTAGCATGATAAAGAAGATTCAAAGAGAGTGAGATGCCAGCTCCTTTCATTCAGTCAGTAGCTTCAATCATTTCTGGACGTTTTTCAATGGCAAAAATCAATGAATATTGTAAATGCACAAACAGTAATTTCTCCGCATTGCAAGGTGCAATTCTGAAATTTTTTGCTTTTTCCTGCTCCTCTTAGCATGATAAAGAAGATTCAAAGAGAGTGAGATGCCAGCTCCTTTCATTCAGTCAGTAGCTTCAAACATTTCTGGTATATGAATAACATGATGTTTTTCAATGGCAAAAATCAATGAATATTGTAAATGCACAAACAGTAATTTCTCCGCATTGCAAGGTGCAAGTCTGAAATTTTTTGCTTTTTCCTGCTCCTCTTAGCATGATAAAGAAGATTCAAAGAGAGTGAGATGCCAGTTACTTTCATTCAGTCAGTAGCTTCAATCATTTCTGGACGTTTTTCAATGGTAAAAATCAATGAATATTGTAAATGCACAAACAGTAATTTCTCCACATTGCAAGGTGCAATTCTGAAATTTTTTGCTTTTTCCTGCTCCTCTTAGCATGATAAAGAAGATTCAAAGAGAGTGAGATGCCAGCTCCTTTCATTCAGTCAGTAGCGTCAAACATTTCTGGTATATGAATAACATGATGTTTTTCAATGGCAAAAATCAATGAATATTGTAAATGCACAAACAGTAATTTCTCCGCATTGCAAGGTGCAATTCTGAAATTTTTTGCTTTTTCCTGCTCCTCTTAGCATGATAAAGAAGATTCAAAGAGAGTGAGATGCCAGCTCCTTTCATTCAGTCAGTAGCTTCAAACATTTCTGGTATATGAATAACATGATGTTTTTCAATGGCAAAAATCAATGAATATTGTAAATGCACAAACAGTAATTTCTCCGCATTGCAAGGTGCAATTCTGAAATTTTTTGCTTTTTCCTGCTCCTCTTAGCATGATAAAGAAGATTCAAAGAGAGTGAGATGCCAGCTCCTTTCATTCAGTCAGTAGCTTCAATCATTTCTGGATGTTTTTCAATGGCAAAAATCAATGAATATTGTAAATGCACAAACAGTAATTTCTCCGCATTGCAAGGTGCAATTCTGAAATTTTTTGCTTTTTCCTGCTCCTCTTAGCATGATAAAGAAGATTCAAAGAGAGTGAGATGTCAGCTCCTTTCATTCAGTCAGTAGCTTCAAACATTTCTGGTATATGAATAACATGATGTTTTTCAATGGCAAAAATCAATGAATATTGTAAATGCACAAACAGTAATTTCTCCGCATTGCAAGGTGCAATTCTGAAATTTTTTGCTTTTTCCTGCTCCTCTTAGCATGATAAAGAAGATTCAAAGAGAGTGAGATGCCAGCTCCTTTCATTCAGTCAGTAGCTTCAATCATTTCTGGATGTTTTTCAATGGCAAAAATCAATGAATATTGTAAATGCACAAACAGTAATTTCTCCGCATTGCAAGGTGCAATTCTGAAATTTTTTGATTTTTCCTGCTCCTCTTAGCATGATAAAGAAAATTCAAAGAGAGTGAGATGCCGGCTCCTTTCATTCAGTCAGTAGCTTCAATCATTTCTGGACGTTTTTCAATGGCAAAAATCAATGAATATTGTAAATGCACAAACAGTAATTTCTCCGCATTGCAAGGTGCAATTCTGAAATTTTTTGCTTTTTCCTGCTCCTCTTAGCATGATAAAGAAGATTCAAAGAGAGTGAGATGCCAGCTCCTTTCATTCAGTCAGTAGCTTCAAACATTTCTGGTATATGAATAACATGATGTTTTTCAATGGCAAAAATCAATGAATATTGTAAATGCACAAACAGTAATTTCTCCGCATTGCAAGGTGCAATTCTGAAATTTTTTGCTTTTTCCTGCTCCTCTTAGCATGATAAAGAAGATTCAAAGAGAGTGAGATGCCAGCTCCTTTCATTCAGTCAGTAGCTTCAAACATTTCTGGTATATGAATAACATGATGTTTTTCAATGGCAAAAATCAATGAATATTGTAAATGCACAAACAGTAATTTCTCCGCATTGCAAGGTGCAAGTCTGAAATTTTTTGCTTTTTCCTGCTCCTCTTAGCATGATAAAGAAGATTCAAAGACAGTGAGATGCCAGCTACTTTCATTCAGTCAGTAGCTTCAATCATTTCTGGACGTTTTTCAATGGTAAAAATCAATGAATATTGTAAATGCACAAACAGTAATTTCTCCACATTGCAAGGTGCAATTCTGAAATTTTTTGCTTTTTCCTGCTCCTCTTAGCATGATAAAGAAGATTCAAAGAGAGTGAGATGCCAGCTCCTTTCATTCAGTCAGTAGCTTCAAACATTTCTGGTATATGAATAACATGATGTTTTTCAATGGCAAAAATCAATGAATATTGTAAATGCACAAACAGTAATTTCTCCGCATTGCAAGGTGCAATTCTGAAATTTTTTGCTTTTTCCTGCTCCTCTTAGCATGATAAAGAAGATTCAAAGAGAGTGACATGCCAGCTCCTTTCATTCAGTCAGTAGCTTCAATCATTTCTGGATGTTTTTCAATGGCAAAAATCAATGAATATTGTAAATGCACAAACTGTAATTTCTCCGCATTGCAAGGTGCAATTCTGAAATTTTTTGCTTTTTCCTGCTCCTCTTAGTATGATAAAGAAGATTCAAAGAGAGTGAGATGCCAGCTCCTTTCATTCAGTCAGTAGCTTCAATCATTTCTGGACGTTTTTCAGTGGCAAAAATCAATGAATATTGTAAATGCACAAACAGTAATTTCTCCGCATTGCAAGGTGCAATTCTGAAATTTTTTGCTTTTTCCCGCTCCTCTTAGCATGATAAAGAAGATACAAAGAGAGTGATGTGCCAGCTCCTTTCATTCAGTCAGTAGCTTCAAACATTTCTGGTATATGAATAACATGTTTTTCAATGGCAAAAATCAATGAATATTGTAAATGCACAAACAGTAATTTCTCCGCATTGCAAGGTGCAATTCTGAAATTTTTTGATTTTTCCTGCTCCTCTTAGCATGATAAAGAAGATTCAAAGAGAGTGAGATGCCAGCTCCTTTCATTCAGTCAGTAGCTTCAATCATTTCTGGACGTTTTTCAATGGCAAAAATCAATGAATATTGTAAATGCACAAACAGTAATTTCTCCGCATTGCAAGGTGCAATTCTGAAATTTTTTGCTTTTTCCTGCTCCTCTTAGCATGATAAAGAAGATTCAAAGAGAGTGAGATGCCAGCTCCTTTCATTCAGTCAGTAGCTTCAAACATTTCTGGTATATGAATAACATGATGTTTTTCAATGGCAAAAATCAATGAATATTGTAAATGCACAAACAGTAATTTCTCCGCATTGCAAGGTGCAAGTCTGAAATTTTTTGCTTTTTCCTGCTCCTCTTAGCATGATAAAGAAGATTCAAAGAGAGTGAGATGCCAGCTCCTTTCATTCAGTCAGTAGCTTCAAACATTTCTGGTATATGAAAAACATGTTTTTCAATGGCAAAAATCAATGAATATTGTAAATGCACAAACAGTAATATCTCCACATTGCAAGGTGCAATTCTGAAATTTTTAGCTTTTTCCTGTTAATCCTAGCATGATAAAGAAGATTCAAAGAGAGTGAGATGCCAGCTCCTTTCATTCAGTCAGTAGCTTCAATCATTTCTGGATGTTTTTCAATGGCAAAAATCAATGAATATTGTAAATGCACAAACAGTAATTTCTCCGCATTGCAAGGTGCAATTCTGAAATTTTTTGCTTTTTCCTGCTCCTCTTAGCATGATAAAGAAGATTCAAAGAGAGTGAGATGCCAGCTCCTTTCGTTCAGTCAGTAGCTTCAATCATTTCTGGACGTTTTTCAATGGCAAAAATCATTGAATATTATAAATGCACAAACAGTAATTTCTCCGCATTGCAAGGTGCAATTCTGAAATTTTTTACTTTTTCCTGCTCCTCTTAGCATGGTAAAGAAGATTCAAAGAGAGTGAGATGCCAGCTCCTTTCATTCAGTCAGTAGCTTCAATCATTTCTGGTATATGAATAACATGATGTTTTTCAATGGCAAAAATCAATGAATATTGTAAATGCACAAACAGTAATTTCTCCGCATTGCAAGGTGCAATTCTGAAATTTTTTGCTTTTTCCTGCTCCTCTTAGCATGATAAAGAAGATTCAAAGAGAGTGAGATGCCAGCTCCTTTCATTCAGTCAGTAGCATCAATCATTTCTGGACGTTTTTCAATGGCAAAAATCAATGAATATTGTAAATGCACAAACTGTAATTTCTCCGCATTGCAAGGTGCAATTCTGAAATTTTTTGCTTTTTCCTGCTCCTCTTAGCATGATAAACAAGATTCAAAGAGAGTGAGATGCCAGTTCCTTTCATTCAGTCAGTAGCTTCAATCATTTCTGGATGTTTTTCAATGGCAAAAATCAATGAATATTGTAAATGCACAAACAGTAATTTCTCCGCATTGCAAGGTGCAATTCTGAAATTTTTTGCTTTTTCCTGCTCCTCTTAGCATGATAAAGAAGATTCAAAGAGAGTGAGATGCCAGCTCTTTTCATTCAGTCAGTAGCTTCAATCATTTCTGGACGTTTTTCAATGGCAAAAATCAATGAATATTGTAAATTCACAAACAGTAATTTCTCCGCATTGCAAGGTGCAATTCTGAAATTTTTTGCTTTTTCCTGCTCCTCTTAGCATGATAAAGAAGATTCAAAGAGAGTGAGATGCCAGCTCCTTTCATTCAGTCAGTAGCTTCAAACATTTCTGGTATATGAATAACATGATGTTTTTCAATGGCAAAATTCAATAAATATTGTAAATGCACAAACAGTAATTTCTCCGCATTGCAAGGTGCAATTCTGAAATTTTTTGCTTTTTCCTGCTCCTCTTAGCATGATAAAGAAGATTCAAAGAGAGTGAGATGCCAGCTCCTTTCGTTCAGTCAGTAGCTTCAATCATTTCTGGACGTTTTTCAATGGCAAAAATCATTGAATATTATAAATGCACAAACAGTAATTTCTCCGCATTGCAAGGTGCAATTCTGAAATTTTTTACTTTTTCCTGCTCCTCTTAGCATGATAAAGAAGATTCAAAGAGAGTGAGATGCCAGCTCCTTTCATTCAGTCAGTAGCTTCAATCATTTCTGGTATATGAATAACATGATGTTTTTCAATGGCAAAAATCAATGAATATTGTAAATGCACAAACAGTAATTTCTCCGCATTGCAAGGTGCAATTCTGAAATTTTTTGCTTTTTCCTGCTCCTCTTAGCATGATAAAGAAGATTCAAAGAGAGTGAGATGCCAGCTCCTTTCATTCAGTCAGTAGCTTCAATCATTTCTGGACGTTTTTCAATGGCAAAAATCAATGAATATTGTAAATGCACAAACAGTAATTTCTCCGCATTGCAAGGTGCAATTCTGAAATTTTTTGCTTTTTCCTGCTCCTCTTAGCATGATAAAGAAGATTCAAAGAGAGTGAGATGCCAGCTCCTTTCATTCAGTCAGTAGCTTCAATCATTTCTGGACGTTTTTCAATGGCAAAAATCAATGAATATTGTAAATGCACAAACAGTAATTTCTCCGCATTGCAAGGTGCAATTCTGAAATTTTTTGCTTTTTCCTGCTCCTCTTAGCATGATAAAGAAGATTCAAAGAGAGTGAGATGCCAGCTCCTTTCATTCAGTCAGTAGCTTCAATCATTTCTGGACGTTTTTCAATGGCAAAAATCAATGAATATTGTAAATGCACAAACAGTAATTTCTCCGCATTGCAAGGTGCAATTCTGAAATTTTTTACTTTTTCCTGCTCCTCTTAGCATGATAAAGAAGATTCAAAGAGAGTGAGATGCCAGCTCCTTTCATTCAGTCAGTAGCTTCAATCATTTCTGGTATATGAATAACATGATGTTTTTCAATCGCAAAAATCAATGAATATTGTAAATGCACAAACAGTAATTTCTCCGCATTGCAAGGTGCAATTCTGAAATTTTTTGCTTTTTCCTGCTCCGCTTAGCATGATAAAGAAGATTCAAAGAGAGTGAGATGCCAGCTCCTTTCATTCAGTCAGTAGCTTCAATCATTTCTGGATGTTTTTCAATGGCAAAAATCAATGAATATTGGAAATGCACAAACAGTAATTTCTCCGCATTGCAAGGTGCAATTCTGAAATTTTTTGCTTTTTCCTGCTCCTCTTAGCATGATAAAGAAGATTCAAAGAGAGTGAGATGCCAGCTCCTTTCCTTCAGTCAGTAGCTTCAATCATTTCTGGTATATGAATAACATGATGTTTTTCAATGGCAAAAATCAATGAATTTTGTAAATGCACAAACAGTAATTTCTCCGCATTGCAAAGCGCAATTCTGAATTTTTTTGCTTTTTCCTGCTCCTCTTAGCATGATAAAGAAGATTCAAAGAGAGTGAGATGCCAGCTCCTTTCGTTCAGTCAGTAGCTTCAATCATTTCTGGACATTTTTCAATGGCAAAAATCAATGAATATTGTAAATGCACAAACAGTAATTTCTCCGCATGGCAAGGTGCAATTCTGAAATTTTTTGCTTTTTCCTGCTCCTCTTAGCATGATAAAGAAGATTCAAAGAGAGTGAAATGCCAGCTCCTTTCATTCAGTCAGTAGCTTCAATCATTTCTGGACGTTTTTCAATGGCAAAAATCAATGAATATTGTAAATGCACAAACAGTAATTTCTCCGCATTGCAAGGTGCAATTCTGAAATTTTTTGCTTTTTCCTGCTCCTCTTAGCATGATAAAGAAGATTCAAAGAGAGTGAGATGCCAGCTCCTTTCATTCAGTCAGTAGCTTCAATCATTTCTGGACGTTTTTCAATGGCAAAAATCAATGAATATTGTAAATGCACAAACAGTAATTTCTCCGCATTGCAAGGTGCAATTCTGAAATTTTTTGCTTTTTCCTGCTCCTCTTAGCATGATAAAGAAGATTCAAAGAGAGTGAGATGCCAGCTCCTTTCCTTCAGTCAGTAGCGTCAATCATTTCTGGCATATGAATAACATGATGTTTTTCAATGGCAAAAATCAATGAATTTTGTAAATGCACAAACAGTAATTTCTCCGCATTGCAAGGCGCAATTCTGAAATTTTTTGCTTTTTCCTGCTCCTCTTAGCATGATAAAGAAGATTCAAAGAGAGTGAGATGCCAGCTCCTTTCATTCAGTCAGTAGCTTCAATCATTTCTGGACATTTTTCAATGGCAAAAATCAATGAATATTGTAAATGCACAAACAGTAATTTCTCCGCATTGCAAGGTGCAATTCTGAAATTTTTTGCTTTTTCCTGCTCCTCTTAGCATGATAAAGAAGATTCAAAGAGAGTGAGATGACAGCTCCTTTCATTCAGTCAGTAGCTTCAATCATTTCTGGACGTTTTTCAATGGCAAAAATCAATGAATATTGTAAATGCACAAACAGTAATTTCTCCGCATTGCAAGGTGCAATTCTGAAATTTTTCCTTTTTCCTGCTCCTCTTAGCATGATAAAGAAGATTCAAAGAGAGTGAGGTGCCAGCTCCTTTCATTCAGTCAGGAGCTTCAAACATTTCTGGTATATGAATAACATGTTTTTCAATGGCAAAAATCAATGAATATTGTAAATGCACAAACAGTAATTTCTCCGCATTGCAAGGTGCAATTCTGAAATTTTTTGCTTTTTCCTGCTCCTCTTAGCATGATAAAGAAGATTCAAAGAGAGTGAGATGCCAGCTCCTTTCATTCAGTCAGTAGCTTCAAACATTTCTGGACGTTTTTCAATGGCAAAAATCAATGAATATTGTAAATGCACAAACAGTAATTTCTCCGCATTGCAAGGTGCAATTCTGAAATTTTTTGTTTTTTCCTGCTCCTCTTAGCATGATAAAGAAGATTCAAAGAGAGTGAGATGCCAGCTCCTTTCATTCAGTCAGTAGCTTCAATCATTTCTGGACGTTTTTCAATGGCAAAAATCAATGAATATTGTAAATGCACAAACAGTAATTTCTCCGCATTGCAAGGTGCAATTCTGAAATTTTTTGCTTTTTCCTGCTCCTCTTAGCATGATAAACAAGATTCAAAGAGAGTGAGATGTCAGCTCCTTTCATTCAGTCAGTAGCTTCAATCATTTCTGGATGTTTTTCAATGGCAAAAATCATTGAATATTGTAAATGCACAAACAGTAATTTCTCCGCATTGCAAGGTGCAATTCTGAAATTTTTTACTTTTTCCTGCTCCTCTTAGCATGATAAAGAAGATTCAAAGAGAGTGAGATGCCAGCTCCTTTCATTCACTCAGTAGCTTCAATCATTTCTGGTATATGAATAACATGATGTTTTTCAATCGCAAAAATCAATGAATATTGTAAATGCACAAACAGTAATTTCTCCGCATTGCAAGGTGCAATTCTGAAATTTTTTGCTTTTTCCTGCTCCTCTTAGCATGATAAAGAAGATTCAAAGAGAGTGAGATGCCAGCTCCTTTCATTCAGTCAGTAGCTTCAATCATTTCTGGATGTTTTTCAATGGCAAAAATCAATGAATATTGTAAATGCACAAACAGTAATTTCTCCGCATTGCAAGGTGCAATTCTGAAATTTTTTGCTTTTTCCTGCTCCTCTTAGCATGATAAAGAAGATTCAAAGAGAGTGAGATGCCAGCTCCTTTCCTTCAGTCAGTAGCTTCAATCATTTCTGGTATATGAATAACATGATGTTTTTCAATGGCAAAAATCAATGAATTTTGTAAATGCACAAACATTAATTTCTCCGCATTGCAAGGCGCAATTCTGAAATTTTTTGCTTTTTCCTGCTCCTCTTAGCATGATAAAGAAGATTCAAAGAGAGTGAGATGCCAGCTCCTTTCATTCAGTCAGTAGCTTCAATCATTTCTGGACATTTTTCAATGGCAAAAATCAATGAATATTGTAAATGCACAAACAGTAATTTCTCCGCATTGCAAGGTGCAATTCTGAAATTTTTTGCTTTTTCCTGCTCCTCTTAGCATGATAAAGAAGATTCAAAGAGAGTGAGATGCCAGCTCCTTTCATTCAGTCAGTAGCTTCAATCATTTCTGGACGTTTTTCAATGGCAAAAATCAATGAATATTGTAAATGCACAAACAGTAATTTCTCCGCATTGCAAGGTGCAATTCTGAAATTTTTTGCTTTTTCCTGCTCCTCTTAGCATGCTAAAGAATATTCAAAGAGAGTGAGATGCCAGCTCCTTTCATTCAGTCAGTACCTTCAATCATTTCTGGACGTTTTTCAATGGCAAAAATCAATGAATATTGTAAATGCACAAACAGTAATTTCTCCGCATTGCAAGGTGCAATTCTGAAATTTTTTGCTTTTTCCTGCTCCTCTTAGCATGATAAAGAAGATTCAAAGAGAGTGAGATGCCAGCTCCTTTCATTCAGTCAGTAGCTTCAATCATTTCTGGACGTTTTTCAATGGCAAAAATCAATGAATATTGTAAATGCACAAACTGTAATTTCTCCGCATTGCAAGGTGCAATTCAGAAATTTTTTGCTTTTTCCTGCTCCTCTTAGCATGATAAAGAAGATTCAAAGAGAGTGAGATGCCAGCTCCTTTCATTCAGTCAGTAGCTTCAATCATTTCTGGTATATGAATAACATGATGTTTTTCAATAGCAAAAATCAATGAATATTGTAAATGCACAAACAGTAATTTCTCCGCATTGCAAGGTGCAATTCTGAAATTTTTTGCTTTTTCCTGCTCCTCTTAGCATGATAAAGAAGATTCAAAGAGAGTGAGATGCCAGCTCCTTTCATTCAGTCAGTAGCTTCAATCATTTCTGGACGTTTTTCAATGGCAAAAATCAATGAATATTGTAAATGCACAAACAGTAATTTCTCCGCATTGCAAGGTGCAATTCTGAAATTTTTTGCTTTTTCCTGCTCCTCTTAGCATGATAAACAAGATTCAAAGAGAGTGAGATGCCAGCTCCTTTCATTCAGTCAGTAGCTTCAATCATTTCTGGACGTTTTTCAATGGCAAAAATCATTGAATATTGTAAATGCACAAACAGTAATTTCTCCGCATTGCAAGGTGCAATTCTGAAATTTTTTACTTTTTCCTGCTCCTCTTAGCATGATAAAGAAGATTCAAAGAGAGTGAGATGCCAGCTCCTTTCATTCAGTCTGTAGCTTCAATCATTTCTGGTATATTAATAACATGATGTTTTTCAATCGCAAAAATCAATGAATATTGTAAATGCACAAACAGTAATTTCTCCGCATTGCAAGGTGCAATTCTGAAATTTTTTGCTTTTTCCTGCTCCTCTTAGCATGATAAAGAAGATTCAAAGAGAGTGAGATGCCAGCTCCTTTCATTCAGTCAGTAGCTTCAATCATTTCTGGACGTTTTTCAATGGCAAAAATCAATGAATATTGTAAATGCACAAACAGTAATTTCTCCGCATTGCAAGGTGCAATTCTGAAATTTTTTGCTTTTTCCTGCTCCTCTTAGCATGATAAAGTAGTTTCAAAGAGAGTGAGATGCCAGCTCCTTTCATTCAGTCAGTAGCTTCAATCATTTCTGGTATATGAATAACATGATGTTTTTCAATGGCAAAAATCAATGAATATTGTAAATGCACAAACAGTAATTTCTCCGCATTGCAAGGTGCAATTCTGAAATTTTTTGCTTTTTCCTGCTCCTCTTAGCATGATAAAGAAGATTCAAAGAGAGTGAGATGCCAGCTCCTTTCATTCAGTCAGTAGCTTCAATCATTTCTGGACGTTTTTCCATGGCAAAAATCAATGAATATTGTAAATGCACAAACAGTAATTTCTCCGCATTGCAAGGTGCAATTCTGAAATTTTTTGCTTTTTCCTGCTCCTCTTAGCATGATAAAGAAGATTCAAAGAGAGTGAGATGCCAGCTCCTTTCATTCAGTCAGTAGCTTCAATCATTTCTGGACGTTTTTCAATGGTAAAAATCAATGAATATTGTAAATGCACAAACAGTAATTTCTCCACATTGCAAGGTGCAATTCTGAAATTTTTTGCTTTTTCCTGCTCCTCTTAGCATGATAAAGAAGATTCAAAGAGAGTGAGATGCCAGCTCCTTTAATTCAGTCAGTAGCTTCAAACATTTCTGGTATATGAATAACATGATGTTTTTCAATGGCAAAAATCAATGAATATTGTAAATGCACAAACAGTAATTTCTCCGCATTGCAAGGAGCAAGTCTGAAATTTTTTGCTTTTTCCTGCTCCTCTTAGCATGATAAAGAAGATTCAAAGAGAGTGAGATGCCAGCTACTTTCATTCAGTCAGTAGCTTCAATCATTTCTGGACGTTTTTCAATGGTAAAAATCAATGAATATTGTAAATGCACAAACAGTAATTTCTCCACATTGCAAGGTGCAATTCTGAAATTTTTTGCTTTTTCCTGCTCCTCTTAGCATGATAAAGAAGATTCAAAGAGAGTGAGATGCCAACTCCTTTCATTCAGTCAGTAGCTTCAAACATTTCTGGTATATGAATAACATGATGTTTTTCAATGGCAAAAATCAATGAATATTGTAAATGCACAAACAGTAATTTCTCCGCATTGCAAGGTGCAATTCTGAAATTTTTTGCTTTTTCCTGCTCCTCTTAGCATGATAAAGAAGATTCAAAGAGAGTGAGATGCCAGCTCCTTTCATTCAGTCAGTAGCTTCAATCATTTCTGGACGTTTTTCAATGGCAAAAATCAATGAATATTGTAAATGCACAAACAGTAATTTCTCCGCATTGCAAGGTGCAATTCTGAAATTTTTTGCTTTTTCCTGCTCCTCTTAGCATGATAAAGAAGATTCAAAGAGAGTGAGATGCCAGCTCCTTTCATTCAGTCAGTACCTTCAATCATTTCTGGACGTTTTTCAATGGCAAAAATCAATGAATATTGTAAATGCACAAACAGTAATTTCTCCGCATTGCAAGGTGCAATTCTGAAATTTTTTGCTTTTTCCCGCTCCTCTTAGCATGATAAAGAAGATTCAAAGAGAGTGAGGTGCCAGCTCCTTTCATTCAGTCAGTAGCTTCAAACATTTCTGGTATATGAATAACATGTTTTTCAATGGCAAAAATCAATGAATATTGTAAATGCACAAACAGTAATTTCTCCGCATTGCAAGGTGCAATTCTGAAATTTTTTGCTTTTTCCTGCTCCTCTTAGCATGATAAAGAAGATTCAAAGAGAGTGAGATGCCAGCTCCTTTCATTCAGTCAGTAGCTTCAATCATTTCTGGACGTTTTTCAATGGCAAAAATCAATGAATATTGTAAATGCACAAACAGTAATTTCTTCGCATTGCAAGGTGCAATTCTGAAATTTTTTGCTTTTTCCTGCTCCTCTTAGCATGATAAAGAAGATTCAAAGAGAGTGAGATGCCAGCTCCTTTCATTCAGTCAGTAGCTTCAATCATTTCTGGACGTTTTTCAATGGCAAAAATCAATGAATATTGTAAATGCACAAACAGTAATTTCTCCGCATTGCAAGGTGCAATTCAGAAATTTTTTGCTTTTTCCTGCTCCTCTTAGCATGATAAAGAAGATTCAAAGAGAGTGAGATGCCAGCTCCTTTGATTCAGTCAGTAGCTTCAAACATTTCTGGTATATGAATAACATGATGTTTTTCAATGGCAAAAATCAATGAATATTGTAAATGCACAAACAGTAATTTCTCCGCATTGCAAGGTGCAAGTCTGAAATTTTTTGCTTTTTCCTGCTCCTCTTAGCATGATAAAGAAGATTCAAAGAGAGTGAGATGCCAGCTACTTTCATTCAGTCAGTAGCTTCAATCATTTCTGGACGTTTTTCAATGGTAAAAATCAATGAATATTGTAAATGCACAAACAGTAATTTCTCCACATTGCAAGGTGCAATTCTGAAATTTTTTGCTTTTTCCTGCTCCTCTTAGCATGATAAAGAAGATTCAAAGAGAGTGAGATGCCAGCTCCTTTCATTCAGTCAGTAGCTTCAAACATTTCTGGTATATGAATAACATGATGTTTTTCAATGGCAAAAATCAATGAATATTGTAAATGCACAAACAGTAATTTCTCCGCATTGCAAGGTGCAAGTCTGAAATTTTTTGCTTTTTCCTGCTCCTCTTAGCATGATAAAGAAGATTCAAAGAGAGTGAGATGCCAGCTACTTTCATTCAGTCAGTAGCTTCAATCATTTCTGGACGTTTTTCAATGGTAAAAATCAATGAATATTGTAAATGCACAAACAGTAATTTCTCCACATTGCAAGGTGCAATTCTGAAATTTTTTGCTTTTTCCTGCTCCTCTTAGCATGATAAAGAAGATTCAAAGAGAGTGAGATGCCAGCTCCTTTCATTCAGTCAGTAGCTTCAAACATTTCTGGTATATGAATAACATGATGTTTTTCAATGGCAAAAATCAATGAATATTGTAAATGCACAAACAGTAATTTCTCCACATTGCAAGGTGCAATTCTGAAATTTTTTGCTTTTTCCTGCTCCTCTTAGCATGATAAAGAAGATTCAAAGAGAGTGAGATGCCAGCTCCTTTCATTCAGTCAGTAGCTTCAAACATTTCTGGTATATGAATAACATGATGTTTTTCAATGGCAAAAATCAATGAATATTGTAAATGCACAAACAGTAATTTCTCCGCATTGCAAGGTGCAATTCTGAAATTTTTTGCTTTTTCCTGCTCCTCTTAGCATGATAAAGAAGATTCAAAGAGAGTGAGATGCCAGCTCCTTTCATTCAGTCAGTAGCTTCAATCATTTCTGGACGTTTTTCAATGGCAAAAATCAATGAATATTGTAAATGCACAAACAGTAATTTCTCCGCATTGCAAGGTGCAATTCTGAAATTTTTTGCTTTTTCCTGCTCCTCTTAGCATGATAAAGAAGATTCAAAGAGAGTAAGATGTCAGCTCCTTTCATTCAGTCAGTAGCTTCAAACATTTCTGGTATATGAATAACATGATGTTTTTCAATGGCAAAAATCAATGAATATTGTAAATGCACAAACAGTAATTTCTCCGCATTGCAAGGTGCAATTCTGAAATTTTTTGCTTTTTCCTGCTCCTCTTAGCATGATAAAGAAGATTCAAAGAGAGTGAGATGCCAGCTCCTTTCATTCAGTCAGTAGCTTCAATCATTTCTGGACGTTTTTCAATGGCAAAAATCAATGAATATTGTAAATGCACAAACAGTAATTTCTCCGCATTGCAAGGTGCAATTCTGAAATTTTTTGCTTTTTCCTGCTCCTCTTAGCATGATAAAGAGGATTCAAAGAGAGTGAGATGCCAGCTCCTTTCATTCAGTCAGTAGCTTCAATCATTTCTGGACGTTTTTCAATGGCAAAAATCAATGAATATTGTAAATGCACAAACAGTAATTTCTCCGCATTGCAAGGTGCAATTCTGAAATTTTTTGCTTTTTCCTGCTCCTCTTAGCATGATAAAGAAGATTCAAAGAGAGTGAGATGCCAGCTCCTTTCATTCAGTCAGTAGCTTCAAACATTTCTGGTATATGAATAACATGATGTTTTTCAATGGCAAAAATCAATGAATATTGTAAATGCACAAACAGTAATTTCTCCGCATTGCAAGGTGCAAGTCTGAAATTTTTTGCTTTTTCCTGCTCCTCTTAGCATGATAAAGAAGATTCAAAGAGAGTGAGATGCCAGCTACTTTCATTCAGTCAGTAGCTTCAATCATTTCTGGACGTTTTTCAATGGTAAAAATCAATGAATATTGTAAATGCACAAACAGTAATTTCTCCACATTGCAATGTGCAATTCTAAAATTTTTTGCTTTTTCCTGCTCCTCTTAGCATGATAAAGAAGATTCAAAGAGAGTGAGATGCCTGCTCCTTTCATTCAGTCAGTAGCTTCAAACATTTCTGGTATATGAATAACATGATGTTTTTCAATGGCAAAAATCAATGAATATTGTAAATGCACAAACAGTAATTTCTCCGCATTGCAAGGTGCAATTCTGAAATTTTTTGCTTTTTCCTGCTCCTCTTAGCATGATAAAGAAGATTCAAAGAGAGTGAGATGCCAACTCCTTTCATTCAGTCAGTAGCTTCAAACATTTCTGGTATATGAATAACATGATGTTTTTCAATGGCAAAAATCAATGAATATTGTAAATGCACAAACAGTAATTTCTCCGCATTGCAAGGTGCAATTCTGAAATTTTTTGCTTTTTCCTGCTCCTCTTAGCATGATAAAGAAGATTCAAAGAGAGTGAGATGCCAGCTCCTTTCATTCAGTCAGTAGCTTCAATCATTTCTGGACGTTTTTCAATGGCAAAAATCAATGAATATTGTAAATGCACAAACAGTAATTTCTCCGCATTGCAAGGTGCAATTCTGAAATTTTTTGCTTTTTCCTGCTCCTCTTAGCATGATAAAGAAGATTCAAAGAGAGTGAGATGCCAGCTCCTTTCATTCAGTCAGTACCTTCAATCATTTCTGGACGTTTTTCAATGGCAAAAATCAATGAATATTGTAAATGCACAAACAGTAATTTCTCCGCATTGCAAGGTGCAATTCTGAAATTTTTTGCTTTTTCCCGCTCCTCTTAGCATGATAAAGAAGATTCAAAGAGAGTGAGGTGCCAGCTCCTTTCATTCAGTCAGTAGCTTCAAACATTTCTGGTATATGAATAACATGTTTTTCAATGGCAAAAATCAATGAATATTGTAAATGCACAAACAGTAATTTCTCCGCATTGCAAGGTGCAATTCTGAAATTTTTTGCTTTTTCCTGCTCCTCTTAGCATGATAAAGAAGATTCAAAGAGAGTGAGATGCCAGCTCCTTTCATTCAATCAGTAGCTTCAATCATTTCTGGACGTTTTTCAATGGCAAAAATCAATGAATATTGTATATGCACAAACAGTAATTTCTCCGCATTGCAAGGTGCAATTCTGAAATTTTTTGCTTTTTCCTGCTCCTCTTAGCATGATAAAGAAGATTCAAAGAGAGTGAGGTGCCAGCTCCTTTCATTCAGTCAGTAGCTTCAAACATTTCTGGTATATGAATAACATGTTTTTCAATGGCAAAAATCAATGAATATTGTAAATGCACAAACAGTAATTTCTCCGCATTGCAAGGTGCAATTCTGAAATTTTTTGCTTTTTCCTGCTCCTCTTAGCATGATAAAGAAGATTCAAAGAGAGTGAGATGCCAGCTCCTTTCATTCAGTCTGTAGCTTCAATCATTTCTGGTATATTAATAACATGATGTTTTTCAATCGCAAAAATCAATGAATATTGTAAATGCACAAACAGTAATTTCTCCGCATTGCAAGGTGCAATTCTGAAATTTTTTGCTTTTTCCTGCTCCTCTTAGCATGATAAAGAAGATTCAAAGAGAGTGAGATGCCAGCTCCTTTCATTCAGTCAGTAGCTTCAATCATTTCTGGACGTTTTTCAATGGCAAAAATCAATGAATATTGTAAATGCACAAACAGTAATTTCTCCGCATTGCAAGGTGCAATTCTGAAATTTTTTGCTTTTTCCTGCTCCTCTTAGCATGATAAAGAAGATTCAAAGAGAGTGAGATGCCAGCTCCTTTCATTCAGTCAGTAGCTTCAATCATTTCTGGTATATGAATAACATGATGTTTTTCAATGGCAAAAATCAATGAATATTGTAAATGCACAAACAGTAATTTCTCCGCATTGCAAGGTGCAATTCTGAAATTTTTTGCTTTTTCCTGCTCCTCTTAGCATGATAAAGAAGATTCAAAGAGAGTGAGATGCCAGCTCCTTTCATTCAGTCAGTAGCTTCAATCATTTCTGGACGTTTTTCCATGGCAAAAATCAATGAATATTGTAAATGCACAAACAGTAATTTCTCCGCATTGCAAGGTGCAATTCTGAAATTTTTTGCTTTTTCCTGCTCCTCTTAGCATGATAAAGAAGATTCAAAGAGAGTGAGATGCCAGCTCCTTTCATTCAGTCAGTAGCTTCAATCATTTCTGGACGTTTTTCAATGGTAAAAATCAATGAATATTGTAAATGCACAAACAGTAATTTCTCCACATTGCAAGGTGCAATTCTGAAATTTTTTGCTTTTTCCTGCTCCTCTTAGCATGATAAAGAAGATTCAAAGAGAGTGAGATGCCAGCTCCTTTCATTCAGTCAGTAGCTTCAAACATTTCTGGTATATGAATAACATGATGTTTTTCAATGGCAAAAATCAATGAATATTGTAAATGCACAAACAGTAATTTCTCCGCATTGCAAGGTGCAAGTCTGAAATTTTTTGCTTTTTCCTGCTCCTCTTAGCATGATAAAGAAGATTCAAAGAGAGTGAGATGCCAGCTACTTTCATTCAGTCAGTAGCTTCAATCATTTCTGGACGTTTTTCAATGGTAAAAATCAATGAATATTGTAAATGCACAAACAGTAATTTCTCCACATTGCAAGGTGCAATTCTGAAATTTTTTGCTTTTTCCTGCTCCTCTTAGCATGATAAAGAAGATTCAAAGAGAGTGAGATGCCAACTCCTTTCATTCAGTCAGTAGCTTCAAACATTTCTGGTATATGAATAACATGATGTTTTTCAATGGCAAAAATCAATGAATATTGTAAATGCACAAACAGTAATTTCTCCGCATTGCAAGGTGCAATTCTGAAATTTTTTGCTTTTTCCTGCTCCTCTTAGCATGATAAAGAAGATTCAAAGAGAGTGAGATGCCAGCTCCTTTCATTCAGTCAGTAGCTTCAATCATTTCTGGACGTTTTTCAATGGCAAAAATCAATGAATATTGTAAATGCACAAACAGTAATTTCTCCGCATTGCAAGGTGCAATTCTGAAATTTTTTGCTTTTTCCTGCTCCTCTTAGCATGATAAAGAAGATTCAAAGAGAGTGAGATGCCAGCTCCTTTCATTCAGTCAGTACCTTCAATCATTTCTGGACGTTTTTCAATGGCAAAAATCAATGAATATTGTAAATGCACAAACAGTAATTTCTCCGCATTGCAAGGTGCAATTCTGAAATTTTTTGCTTTTTCCCGCTCCTCTTAGCATGATAAAGAAGATTCAAAGAGAGTGAGGTGCCAGCTCCTTTCATTCAGTCAGTAGCTTCAAACATTTCTGGTATATGAATAACATGTTTTTCAATGGCAAAAATCAATGAATATTGTAAATGCACAAACAGTAATTTCTCCGCATTGCAAGGTGCAATTCTGAAATTTTTTGCTTTTTCCTGCTCCTCTTAGCATGATAAAGAAGATTCAAAGAGAGTGAGATGCCAGCTCCTTTCATTCAGTCAGTAGCTTCAATCATTTCTGGACGTTTTTCAATGGCAAAAATCAATGAATATTGTAAATGCACAAACAGTAATTTCTCCGCATTGCAAGGTGCAATTCTGAAATTTTTTGCTTTTTCCTGCTCCTCTTAGCATGATAAAGAAGATTCAAAGAGAGTGAGATGCCAGCTCCTTTCATTCAGTCAGTAGCTTCAATCATTTCTGGACGTTTTTCAATGGCAAAAATCAATGAATATTGTAAATGCACAATCAGTAATTTCTCCGCATTGCAAGGTGCAATTCTGAAATTTTTTGCTTTTTCCTGCTCCTCTTAGCATGATAAAGAAGATTCAAAGAGAGTGAGATGCCAGCTCCTTTGATTCAGTCAGTAGCTTCAAACATTTCTGGTATATGAATAACATGATGTTTTTCAATGGCAAAAATCAATGAATATTGTAAATGCACAAACAGTAATTTCTCCGCATTGCAAGGTGCAAGTCTGAAATTTTTTGCTTTTTCCTGCTCCTCTTAGCATGATAAAGAAGATTCAAAGAGAGTGAGATGCCAGCTACTTTCATTCAGTCAGTAGCTTCAATCATTTCTGGACGTTTTTCAATGGTAAAAATCAATGAATATTGTAAATGCACAAACAGTAATTTCTCCACATTGCAAGGTGCAATTCTGAAATTTTTTGCTTTTTCCTGCTCCTCTTAGCATGATAAAGAAGATTCAAAGAGAGTGAGATGCCAGCTCCTTTCATTCAGTCAGTAGCTTCAAACATTTCTGGTATATGAATAACATGATGTTTTTCAATGGCAAAAATCAATGAATATTGTAAATGCACAAACAGTAATTTCTCCGCATTGCAAGGTGCAAGTCTGAAATTTTTTGCTTTTTCCTGCTCCTCTTAGCATGATAAAGAAGATTCAAAGAGAGTGAGATGCCAGCTACTTTCATTCAGTCAGTAGCTTCAATCATTTCTGGACGTTTTTCAATGGTAAAAATCAATGAATATTGTAAATGCACAAACAGTAATTTCTCCACATTGCAAGGTGCAATTCTGAAATTTTTTGCTTTTTCCTGCTCCTCTTAGCATGATAAAGAAGATTCAAAGAGAGTGAGATGCCAGCTCCTTTCATTCAGTCAGTAGCTTCAAACATTTCTGGTATATGAATAACATGATGTTTTTCAATGGCAAAAATCAATGAATATTGTAAATGCACAAACAGTAATTTCTCCACATTGCAAGGTGCAATTCTGAAATTTTTTGCTTTTTCCTGCTCCTCTTAGCATGATAAAGAAGATTCAAAGAGAGTGAGATGCCAGCTCCTTTCATTCAGTCAGTAGCTTCAAACATTTCTGGTATATGAATAACATGATGTTTTTCAATGGCAAAAATCAATGAATATTGTAAATGCACAAACAGTAATTTCTCCGCATTGCAAGGTGCAATTCTGAAATTTTTTGCTTTTTCCTGCTCCTCTTAGCATGATAAAGAAGATTCAAAGAGAGTGAGATGCCAGCTCCTTTCATTCAGTCAGTAGCTTCAATCATTTCTGGACGTTTTTCAATGGCAAAAATCAATGAATATTGTAAATGCACAAACAGTAATTTCTCCGCATTGCAAGGTGCAATTCTGAAATTTTTTGCTTTTTCCTGCTCCTCTTAGCATGATAAAGAAGATTCAAAGAGAGTGAGATGTCAGCTCCTTTCATTCAGTCAGTAGCTTCAAACATTTCTGGTATATGAATAACATGATGTTTTTCAATGGCAAAAATCAATGAATATTGTAAATGCACAAACAGTAATTTCTCCGCATTGCAAGGTGCAATTCTGAAATTTTTTGCTTTTTCCTGCTCCTCTTAGCATGATAAAGAAGATTCAAAGAGAGTGAGATGCCAGCTCCTTTCATTCAGTCAGTACCTTCAATCATTTCTGGACGTTTTTCAATGGCAAAAATCAATGAATATTGTAAATGCACAAACAGTAATTTCTCCGCATTGCAAGGTGCAATTCTGAAATTTTTTGCTTTTTCCCGCTCCTCTTAGCATGATAAAGAAGATTCAAAGAGAGTGAGGTGCCAGCTCCTTTCATTCAGTCAGTAGCTTCAAACATTTCTGGTATATGAATAACATGTTTTTCAATGGCAAAAATCAATGAATATTGTAAATGCACAAACAGTAATTTCTCCGCATTGCAAGGTGCAATTCTGAAATTTTTTGCTTTTTCCTGCTCCTCTTAGCATGATAAAGAAGATTCAAAGAGAGTGAGATGCCAGCTCCTTTCATTCAGTCAGTAGCTTCAATCATTTCTGGACGTTTTTCAATGGCAAAAATCAATGAATATTGTAAATGCACAAACAGTAATTTCTCCGCATTGCAAGGTGCAATTCTGAAATTTTTTGCTTTTTCCTGCTCCTCTTAGCATGATAAAGAAGATTCAAAGAGAGTGAGATGCCAGCTACTTTCATTCAGTCAGTAGCTTCAAACATTTCTGGTATATGAATAACATGATGTTTTTCAATGGCAAAAATCAATGAATATTGTAAATGCACAAACAGTAATTTCTCCGCATTGCAAGGTGCAAGTCTGAAATTTTTTGCTTTTTCCTGCTCCTCTTAGCATGATAAAGAAGATTCAAAGAGAGTGAGATGCCAGCTACTTTCATTCAGTCAGTAGCTTCAATCATTTCTGGACGTTTTTCAATGGTAAAAATCAATGAATATTGTAAATGCACAAACAGTAATTTCTCCACATTGCAAGGTGCAATTCTGAAATTTTTTGCTTTTTCCTGCTCCTCTTAGCATGATAAAGAAGATTCAAAGAGAGTGAGATGCCAGCTCCTTTCATTCAGTCAGTAGCTTCAAACATTTCTGGTATATGAATAACATGATGTTTTTCAATGGCAAAAATCAATGAATATTGTAAATGCACAAACAGTAATTTCTCCGCATTGCAAGGTGCAAGTCTGAAATTTTTTGCTTTTTCCTGCTCCTCTTAGCATGATAAAGAAGATTCAAAGAGAGTGAGATGCCAGCTACTTTCATTCAGTCAGTAGCTTCAATCATTTCTGGACGTTTTTCAATGGTAAAAATCAATGAATATTGTAAATGCACAAACAGTAATTTCTCCACATTGCAAGGTGCAATTCTGAAATTTTTTGCTTTTTCCTGCTCCTCTTAGCATGATAAAGAAGATTCAAAGAGAGTGAGATGCCAGCTCCTTTCATTCAGTCAGTAGCTTCAAACATTTCTGGTATATGAATAACATGATGTTTTTCAATGGCAAAAATCAATGAATATTGTAAATGCACAAACAGTAATTTCTCCACATTGCAAGGTGCAATTCTGAAATTTTTTGCTTTTTCCTGCTCCTCTTAGCATGATAAAGAAGATTCAAAGAGAGTGAGATGCCAGCTCCTTTCATTCAGTCAGTAGCTTCAAACATTTCTGGTATATGAATAACATGATGTTTTTCAATGGCAAAAATCAATGAATATTGTAAATGCACAAACAGTAATTTCTCCGCATTGCAAGGTGCAATTCTGAAATTTTTTGCTTTTTCCTGCTCCTCTTAGCATGATAAAGAAGATTCAAAGAGAGTGAGATGCCAGCTCCTTTCATTCAGTCAGTAGCTTCAATCATTTCTGGACGTTTTTCAATGGCAAAAATCAATGAATATTGTAAATGCACAAACAGTAATTTCTCCGCATTGCAAGGTGCAATTCTGAAATTTTTTGCTTTTTCCTGCTCCTCTTAGCATGATAAAGAAGATTCAAAGAGAGTGAGATGTCAGCTCCTTTCATTCAGTCAGTAGCTTCAAACATTTCTGGTATATGAATAACATGATGTTTTTCAATGGCAAAAATCAATGAATATTGTAAATGCACAAACAGTAATTTCTCCGCATTGCAAGGTGCAATTCTGAAATTTTTTGCTTTTTCCTGCTCCTCTTAGCATGATAAAGAAGATTCAAAGAGAGTGAGATGCCAGCTCCTTTCATTCAGTCAGTAGCTTCAATCATTTCTGGACGTTTTTCAATGGCAAAAATCAATGAATATTGTAAATGCACAAACAGTAATTTCTCCGCATTGCAAGGTGCAATTCTGAAATTTTTTGCTTTTTCCTGCTCCTCTTAGCATGATAAAGAGGATTCAAAGAGAGTGAGATGCCAGCTCCTTTCATTCAGTCAGTAGCTTCAATCATTTCTGGACGTTTTTCAATGGCAAAAATCAATGAATATTGTAAATGCACAAACAGTAATTTCTCCGCATTGCAAGGTGCAATTCTGAAATTTTTTGCTTTTTCCTGCTCCTCTTAGCATGATAAAGAAGATTCAAAGAGAGTGAGATGCCAGCTCCTTTCATTCAGTCAGTAGCTTCAAACATTTCTGGTATATGAATAACATGATGTTTTTCAATGGCAAAAATCAATGAATATTGTAAATGCACAAACAGTAATTTCTCCGCATTGCAAGGTGCAAGTCTGAAATTTTTTGCTTTTTCCTGCTCCTCTTAGCATGATAAAGAAGATTCAAAGAGAGTGAGATGCCAGCTACTTTCATTCAGTCAGTAGCTTCAATCATTTCTGGACGTTTTTCAATGGTAAAAATCAATGAATATTGGAAATGCACAAACAGTAATTTCTCCACATTGCAATGTGCAATTCTAAAATTTTTTGCTTTTTCCTGCTCCTCTTAGCATGATAAAGAAGATTCAAAGAGAGTGAGATGCCTGCTCCTTTCATTCAGTCAGTAGCTTCAAACATTTCTGGTATATGAATAACATGATGTTTTTCAATGGCAAAAATCAATGAATATTGTAAATGCACAAACAGTAATTTCTCCGCATTGCAAGGTGCAATTCTGAAATTTTTTGCTTTTTCCTGCTCCTCTTAGCATGATAAAGAAGATTCAAAGAGAGTGAGATGCCAACTCCTTTCATTCAGTCAGTAGCTTCAAACATTTCTGGTATATGAATAACATGATGTTTTTCAATGGCAAAAATCAATGAATATTGTAAATGCACAAACAGTAATTTCTCCGCATTGCAAGGTGCAATTCTGAAATTTTTTGCTTTTTCCTGCTCCTCTTAGCATGATAAAGAAGATTCAAAGAGAGTGAGATGCCAGCTCCTTTCATTCAGTCAGTAGCTTCAATCATTTCTGGACGTTTTTCAATGGCAAAAATCAATGAATATTGTAAATGCACAAACAGTAATTTCTCCGCATTGCAAGGTGCAATTCTGAAATTTTTTGCTTTTTCCTGCTCCTCTTAGCATGATAAAGAAGATTCAAAGAGAGTGAGATGCCAGCTCCTTTCATTCAGTCAGTACCTTCAATCATTTCTGGACGTTTTTCAATGGCAAAAATCAATGAATATTGTAAATGCACAAACAGTAATTTCTCCGCATTGCAAGGTGCAATTCTGAAATTTTTTGCTTTTTCCCGCTCCTCTTAGCATGATAAAGAAGATTCAAAGAGAGTGAGGTGCCAGCTCCTTTCATTCAGTCAGTAGCTTCAAACATTTCTGGTATATGAATAACATGTTTTTCAATGGCAAAAATCAATGAATATTGTAAATGCACAAACAGTAATTTCTCCGCATTGCAAGGTGCAATTCTGAAATTTTTTGCTTTTTCCTGCTCCTCTTAGCATGATAAAGAAGATTCAAAGAGAGTGAGATGCCAGCTCCTTTCATTCAATCAGTAGCTTCAATCATTTCTGGACGTTTTTCAATGGCAAAAATCAATGAATATTGTATATGCACAAACAGTAATTTCTCCGCATTGCAAGGTGCAATTCTGAAATTTTTTGCTTTTTCCTGCTCCTCTTAGCATGATAAAGAAGATTCAAAGAGAGTGAGGTGCCAGCTCCTTTCATTCAGTCAGTAGCTTCAAACATTTCTGGTATATGAATAACATGTTTTTCAATGGCAAAAATCAATGAATATTGTAAATGCACAAACAGTAATTTCTCCGCATTGCAAGGTGCAATTCTGAAATTTTTTGCTTTTTCCTGCTCCTCTTAGCATGATAAAGAAGATTCAAAGAGAGTGAGATGCCAGCTCCTTTCATTCAGTCAGTAGCTTCAATCATTTCTGGACGTTTTTCAATGGCAAAAATCAATGAATATTGTAAATGCACAAACAGTAATTTCTCCGCATTGCAAGGTGCAATTCTGAAATTTTTTGCTTTTTCCTGCTCCTCTTAGCATGATAAAGAAGATTCAAAGAGAGTGAGATGCCAGCTCCTTTCGTTCAGTCAGTAGCTTCAATCATTTCTGGACGTTTTTCAATGGCAAAAATCATTGAATATTATAAATGCACAAACAGTAATTTCTCCGCATAGCAAGGTGCAATTCTGAAATTTTTTACTTTTTCCTGCTCCTCTTAGCATGATAAAGAAGATTCAAAGAGAGTGAGATGCCAGCTCCTTTCATTCAGTCAGTAGCTTCAATCATTTCTGGTATATGAATAACATGATATTTTTCAATGGCAAAAATCAATGAATATTGTAAATGCACAAACAGTAATTTCTCCGCATTGCAAGGTGCAATTCTGAAATTTTTTGCTTTTTCCTGCTCCTCTTAGCATGATAAAGAAGATTCAAAGAGAGTGAGATGCCAGCTCCTTTCATTCAGTCAGTAGCTTCAATCATTTCTGGACGTTTTTCAATGGCAAAAATCAATGAATATTGTAAATGCACAAACAGTAATTTCTCCGCATTGCAAGGTGCAATTCTGAAATTTTTTGGTTTTTCCTGCTCCTCTTAGCATGATAAAGAAGATTCAAAGAGAGTGAGATGCCAGCTACTTTCATTCAGTCAGTAGCTTCAAACATTTCTGGTATATGAATAACATAATGTTTTTCAATGGCAAAAATCAATGAATATTGTAAATGCACAAACAGTAATTTCTCCGCATTGCAAGGTGCAAGTCTGAAATTTTTTGCTTTTTCCTGCTCCTCTTAGCATGATAAAGAAGATTCAAAGAGAGTGAGATGCCAGCTACTTTCATTCAGTCAGTAGCTTCAATCATTTCTGGACGTTTTTCAATGGTAAAAATCAATGAATATTGTAAATGCACAAACTGTAATTTCTCCGCATTGCAAGGTGCAATTCTGAAATTTTTTGCTTTTTCCTGCTCCTCTTAGCATGATAAAGAAGATTCAAAGAGAGTGAGATGCCAGCTCCTTTCATTCAGTCAGTAGCTTCAATCATTTCTGGACGTTTTTCAATGGCAAAAATCAATGAATATTGTAAATGCACAAACAGTAATTTCTCCGCATTGCAAGGTGCAATTCTGAAATTTTTTGCTTTTTCCTGCTCCTCTTAGCATGATAAAGAAGATTCAAAGAGAGTGAGATGCCAGCTCCTTTCATTCAGTCAGTACCTTCAATCATTTCTGGACGTTTTTCAATGGCAAAAATCAATGAATATTGTAAATGCACAAACAGTAATTTCTCCGCATTGCAAGGTGCAATTCTGAAATTTTTTGCTTTTTCCCGCTCCTCTTAGCATGATAAAGAAGATTCAAAGAGAGTGAGGTGCCAGCTCCTTTCATTCAGTCAGTAGCTTCAAACATTTCTGGTATATGAATAACATGTTTTTCAATGGCAAAAATCAATGAATATTGTAAATGCACAAACAGTAATTTCTCCGCATTGCAAGGTGCAATTCTGAAATTTTTTGATTTTTCCTGCTCCTCTTAGCATGATAAAGAAGATTCAAAGAGAGTGAGATGCCAGCTCCTTTCATTCAGTCAGTAGCTTCAATCATTTCTGGACGTTTTTCAATGGCAAAAATCAATGAATATTGTAAATGCACAATCAGTAATTTCTCCGCATTGCAAGGTGCAATTCTGAAATTTTTTGCTTTTTCCTGCTCCTCTTAGCATGATAAAGAAGATTCAAAGAGAGTGAGATGCCAGCTCCTTTCATTCAGTCAGTAGCTTCAAACATTTCTGGTATATGAATAACATGATGTTTTTCAATGGCAAAAATCAATGAATATTGTAAATGCACAAACAGTAATTTCTCCGCATTGCAAGGTGCAATTCTGAAATTTTTTGCTTTTTCCTGCTCCTCTTAGCATGATAAAGAAGATTCAAAGAGAGTGAGATGCCAGCTCCTTTCATTCAGTCCGTAGCTTCAAACATTTCTGGTATATGAATAAAATGATGTTTTTCAATGGCAAAAATCAATGAATATTGTAAATGCACAAACAGTAATTTCTCCGCATTGCAAGGTGCAAGTCTGAAATTTTTTGCTTTTTCCTGCTCCTCTTAGCATGATAAAGAAGATTCAAAGAGAGTGAGATGCCAGCTACTTTCATTCAGTCAGTAGCTTCAATCATTTCTGGACGTTTTTCAATGGTAAAAATCAATGAATATTGTAAATGCACAAACAGTAATTTCTCCACATTGCAAGGTGCAATTCTGAAATTTTTTGCTTTTTCCTGCTCCTCTTAGCATGATAAAGAAGATTCAAAGAGAGTGAGATGCCAGCTCCTTTCATTCAGTCAGTAGCTTCAAACATTTCTGGTATATGAATAACATGATGTTTTTCAATGGCAAAAATCAATGAATATTGTAAATGCACAAACAGTAATTTCTCCGCATTGCAAGGTGCAATTCTGAAATTTTTTGCTTTTTCCTGCTCCTCTTAGCATGATAAAGAAGATTCAAAGAGAGTGAGATGCCAGCTCCTTTCATTCAGTCAGTAGCTTCAATCATTTCTGGATGTTTTTCAATGGCAAAAATCAATGAATATTGTAAATGCACAAACTGTAATTTCTCCGCATTGCAAGGTGCAATTCTGAAATTTTTTGCTTTTTCCTGCTCCTCTTAGCATGTTAAAGAAGATTCAAAGAGAGTGAGATGCCAGCTCCTTTCATTCAGTCAGTAGCTTCAATCATTTCTGGACGTTTTTCAGTGGCAAAAATCAATGAATATTGTAAATGCACAAACAGTAATTTCTCCGCATTGCAAGGTGCAATTCTGAAATTTTTTGCTTTTTCCTGCTCCTCTTAGCATGTTAAAGAAGATTCAAATAGAGTGAGATGCCAGCTCCTTTCATTCAGTCAGTACCTTCAATCATTTCTGGACGTTTTTCAATGGCAAAAATCAATGAATATTGTAAATGCACAAACAGTAATTTCTCCGCATTGCAAGGTGCAAGTCTGAAATTTTTTGCTTTTTCCTGCTCCTCTTAGCATGATAAAGAAGATTCAAAGAGAGTGAGATGCCAGCTACTTTCATTCAGTCAGTAGCTTCAATCATTTCTGGACGTTTTTCAATGGTAAAAATCAATGAATATTGTAAATGCACAAACAGTAATTTCTCCACATTGCAAGGTGCAATTCTGAAATTTTTTGCTTTTTCCTGCTCCTCTTAGCATGATAAAGAAGATTCAAAGAGAGTGAGATGCCAGCTCCTTTCATTCAGTCAGTAGCTTCAAACATTTCTGGTATATGAATAACATGATGTTTTTCAATGGCAAAAATCAATGAATATTGTAAATGCACAAACAGTAATTTCTCCGCATTGCAAGGTGCAATTCTGAAATTTTTTGCTTTTTCCTGCTCCTCTTAGCATGATAAAGAAGATTCAAAGAGAGTGAGATGCCAGCTCCTTTCATTCAGTCAGTAGCTTTAATCATTTCTGGACGTTTTTCAATGGCAAAAATCAATGAATATTGTAAATGCACAAACAGTAATTTCTCTGCATTGCAAGGTGCAATTCTGAAATTTTTTGCTTTTTCCTGCTCCTCTTAGCATGATAAAGAAGATTCAAAGAGAGTGAGATGTCAGCTCCTTTCATTCAGTCAGTAGCTTCAAACATTTCTGGTATATGAATAACATGATGTTTTTCAATGGCAAAAATCAATGAATATTGTAAATGCACAAACAGTAATTTCTCCGCATTGCAAGGTGCAATTCTGAAATTTTTTGCTTTTTCCTGCTCCTCTTAGCATGATAAAGAATATTCAAAGAGAGTGAGATGCCAGCTCCTTTCATTCAGTCAGTAGCTTCAATCATTTCTGGACGTTTTTCAATGGCAAAAATCAATGAATATTGTAAATGCACAAACAGTAATTTCTCTGCATTGCAAGGTGCAATTCTGAAATTTTTTGCTTTTTCCTGCTCCTCTTAGCATGATAAAGAAGATTCAAAGAGAGTGAGATGCCAGCTCCTTTCGTTCAGTCAGTAGCTTCAATCATTTCTGGACGTTTTTCAATGGCAAAAATCATTGAATATTATAAATGCACAAACAGTAATTTCTCCGCATAGCAAGGTGCAATTCTGAAATTTTTTACTTTTTCCTGCTCCTCTTAGCATGATAAAGAAGATTCAAAGAGAGTGAGATGCCAGCTCCTTTCATTCAGTCAGTAGCTTAAATCATTTCTGGTATATGAATAACATGATGTTTTTCAATGGCAAAAATCAATGAATATTGTAAATGCACAAACAGTAATTTCTCCGCATTGCAAGGTGCAATTCTGAAATTTTTTGCTTTTTCCTGCTCCTCTTAGCATGATAAAGAAGATTCAAAGAGAGTGAGATGCCAGCTCCTTTCATTCAGTCAGTAGCTTCAATCATTTCTGGACGTTTTTCAATGGCAAAAATCAATGAATATTGTAAATGCACAAACAGTAATTTCTCCGCATTGCAAGGTGCAATTCTGAAATTTTTTGGTTTTTCCTGCTCCTCTTAGCATGATAAAGAAGATTCAAAGAGAGTGAGATGCCAGCTACTTTCATTCAGTCAGTAGCTTCAAACATTTCTGGTATATGAATAACATAATGTTTTTCAATGGCAAAAATCAATGAATATTGTAAATGCACAAACAGTAATTTCTCCGCATTGCAAGGTGCAAGTCTGAAATTTTTTGCTTTTTCCTGCTCCTCTTAGCATGATAAAGAAGATTCAAAGAGAGTGAGATGCCAGCTACTTTCATTCAGTCAGTAGCTTCAATCATTTCTGGACGTTTTTCAATGGTAAAAATCAATGAATATTGTAAATGCACAAACAGTAATTTCTCCACATTGCAAGGTGCAATTCTGAAATTTTTTGCTTTTTCCTGCTCCTCTTAGCATGATAAAGAAGATTCAAAGAGAGTGAGATGCCAGCTCCTTTCATTCAGTCAGTAGCTTCAAACATTTCTGGTATATGAATAACATGATGTTTTTCAATGGCAAAAATCAATGAATATTGTAAATGCACAAACAGTAATTTCTCCACATTGCAAGGTGCAATTCTGAAATTTTTTGCTTTTTCCTGCTCCTCTTAGCATGATAAAGAACATTCAAAGAGAGTGAGATGCCAGCTCCTTTCATTCAGTCAGTAGCTTCAATCATTTCTGGATGTTTTTCAATGGCAAAAATCAATGAATATTGTAAATGCACAAACTGTAATTTCTCCGCATTGCAAGGTGCAATTCTGAAATTTTTTGCTTTTTCCTGCTCCTCTTAGCATGATAAAGAAGATTCAAAGAGAGTGAGATGCCAGCTCCTTTCATTCAGTCAGTAGCTTCAATCATTTCTGGACGTTTTTCAATGGCAAAAATCAATGAATATTGTAAATGCACAAACAGTAATTTCTCCGCATTGCAAGGTGCAATTCTGAAATTTTTTGCTTTTTCCTGCTCCTCTTAGCATGATAAAGAAGATTCAAAGAGAGTGAGATGCCAGCTCCTTTCATTCAGTCAGTACCTTCAATCATTTCTGGACGTTTTTCAATGGCAAAAATCAATGAATATTGTAAATGCACAAACAGTAATTTCTCCGCATTGCAAGGTGCAATTCTGAAATTTTTTGCTTTTTCCCGCTCCTCTTAGCATGATAAAGAAGATTCAAAGAGAGTGAGGTGCCAGCTCCTTTCATTCAGTCAGTAGCTTCAAACATTTCTGGTATATGAATAACATGTTTTTCAATGGCAAAAATCAATGAATATTGTAAATGCACAAACAGTAATTTCTCCGCATTGCAAGGTGCAATTCTGAAATTTTTTGATTTTTCCTGCTCCTCTTAGCATGATAAAGAAGATTCAAAGAGAGTGAGATGCCAGCTCCTTTCATTCAGTCAGTAGCTTCAATCATTTCTGGACGTTTTTCAATGGCAAAAATCAATGAATATTGTAAATGCACAAACAGTAATTTCTCCGCATTGCAAGGTGCAATTCTGAAATTTTTTGCTTTTTCCTGCTCCTCTTAGCATGATAAAGAAGATTCAAAGAGAGTGAGATGCCAGCTCCTTTCATTCAGTCAGTAGCTTCAAACATTTCTGGTATATGAATAACATGATGTTTTTCAATGGCAAAAATCAATGAATATTGTAAATGCACAAACAGTAATTTCTCCGCATTGCAAGGTGCAATTCTGAAATTTTTTGCTTTTTCCTGCTCCTCTTAGCATGATAAAGAAGATTCAAAGAGAGTGAGATGCCAGCTCCTTTCATTCAGTCAGTAGCTTCAAACATTTCTGGTATATGAATAAAATGATGTTTTTCAATGGCAAAAATCAATGAATATTGTAAATGCACAAACAGTAATTTCTCCGCATTGCAAGGTGCAAGTCTGAAATTTTTTGCTTTTTCCTGCTCCTCTTAGCATGATAAAGAAGATTCAAAGAGAGTGAGATGCCAGCTACTTTCATTCAGTCAGTAGCTTCAATCATTTCTGGACGTTTTTCAATGGTAAAAATCAATGAATATTGTAAATGCACAAACAGTAATTTCTCCACATTGCAAGGTGCAATTCTGAAATTTTTTGCTTTTTCCTGCTCCTCTTAGCATGATAAAGAAGATTCAAAGAGAGTGAGATGCCAGCTCCTTTCATTCAGTCAGTAGCTTCAAACATTTCTGGTATATGAATAACATGATGTTTTTCAATGGCAAAAATCAATGAATATTGTAAATGCACAAACAGTAATTTCTCCGCATTGCAAGGTGCAATTCTGAAATTTTTTGATTTTTCCTGCTCCTCTTAGCATGATAAAGAAGATTCAAAGAGAGTGAGATGCCAGCTCCTTTCATTCAGTCAGTAGCTTCAATCATTTCTGGATGTTTTTCAATGGCAAAAATCAATGAATATTGTAAATGCACAAACTGTAATTTCTCCGCATTGCAAGGTGCAATTCTGAAATTTTTTGCTTTTTCCTGCTCCTCTTAGCATGTTAAAGAAGATTCAAAGAGAGTGAGATGCCAGCTCCTTTCATTCAGTCAGTAGCTTCAATCATTTCTGGACGTTTTTCAGTGGCAAAAATCAATGAATATTGTAAATGCACAAACAGTAATTTCTCCGCATTGCAAGGTGCAATTCTGAAATTTTTTGCTTTTTCCTGCTCCTCTTAGCATGATAAAGAAGATTCAAAGAGAGTGAGATGCCAGCTCCTTTCATTCAGTCAGTACCTTCAATCATTTCTGGACGTTTTTCAATGGCAAAAATCAATGAATATTGTAAATGCACAAACAGTAATTTCTCCGCATTGCAAGGTGCAAGTCTGAAATTTTTTGCTTTTTCCTGCTCCTCTTAGCATGATAAAGAAGATTCAAAGAGAGTGAGATGCCAGCTACTTTCATTCAGTCAGTAGCTTCAATCATTTCTGGACGTTTTTCAATGGTAAAAATCAATGAATATTGTAAATGCACAAACAGTAATTTCTCCACATTGCAAGGTGCAATTCTGAAATTTTTTGCTTTTTCCTGCTCCTCTTAGCATGATAAAGAAGATTCAAAGAGAGTGAGATGCCAGCTCCTTTCATTCAGTCAGTAGCTTCAAACATTTCTGGTATATGAATAACATGATGTTTTTCAATGGCAAAAATCAATGAATATTGTAAATGCACAAACAGTAATTTCTCCGCATTGCAAGGTGCAATTCTGAAATTTTTTGCTTTTTCCTGCTCCTCTTAGCATGATAAAGAAGATTCAAAGAGAGTGAGATGCCAGCTCCTTTCATTCAGTCAGTAGCTTCAATCATTTCTGGATGATTTTCAATGGCAAAAATCAATGAATATTGTAAATGCACAAACTGTAATTTCTCCGCATTGCAAGGTGCAATTCTGAAATTTTTTGCTTTTTCCTGCTCCTCTTAGCATGATAAAGAAGATTCAAAGAGAGTGAGATGCCAGCTCCTTTCATTCAGTCAGTAGCTTCAATCATTTCTGGACGTTTTTCAATGGCAAAAATCAATGAATATTGTAAATGCACAAACAGTAATTTCTCCGCATTGCAAGGTGCAATTCTGAAATTTTTTGCTTTTTCCTGCTCCTCTTAGCATGATAAAGAAGATTCAAAGAGAGTGAGATGCCAGCTCCTTTCATTCAGTCAGTACCTTCAATCATTTCTGGACGTTTTTCAATGGCAAAAATCAATGAATATTGTAAATGCACAAACAGTAATTTCTCCGCATTGCAAGGTGCAATTCTGAAATTTTTTGCTTTTTCCCGCTCCTCTTAGCATGATAAAGAAGATTCAAAGAGAGTGAGGTGCCAGCTCCTTTCATTCAGTCAGTAGCTTCAAACATTTCTGGTATATGAATAACATGTTTTTCAATGGCAAAAATCAATGATTATTGTAAATGCACAAACAGTAATTTCTCCGCATTGCAAGGTGCAATTCTGAAATTTTTTGATTTTTCCTGCTCCTCTTAGCATGATAAAGAAGATTCAAAGAGAGTGAGATGCCAGCTCCTTTCATTCAGTCAGTAGCTTCAATCATTTCTGGACGTTTTTCAATGGCAAAAATCAATGAATATTGTAAATGCACAAACAGTAATTTCTCCGCATTGCAAGGTGCAATTCTGAAATTTTTTGCTTTTTCCTGCTCCTCTTAGCATGATAAAGAAGATTCAAAGAGAGTGAGATGCCAGCTCCTTTCATTCAGTCAGTAGCTTCAAACATTTCTGGTATATGAATAACATGATGTTTTTCAATGGCAAAAATCAATGAATATTGTAAATGCACAAACAGTAATTTCTCCGCATTGCAAGGTGCAATTCTGAAATTTTTTGCTTTTTCCTGCTCCTCTTAGCATGATAAAGAAGATTCAAAGAGAGTGAGATGCCAGCTCCTTTCATTCAGTCAGTAGCTTCAAACATTTCTGGTATATGAATAACATGATGTTTTTCAATGGCAAAAATCAATGAATATTGTAAATGCACAAACAGTAATTTCTCCGCATTGCAAGGTGCAAGTCTGAAATTTTTTGCTTTTTACTGCTCCTCTTAGCATGATAAAGAAGATTCAAAGAGAGTGAGATGCCAGCTACTTTCATTCAGTCAGTAGCTTCAATCATTTCTGGACGTTTTTCAATGGTAAAAATCAATGAATATTGTAAATGCACAAACAGTAATTTCTCCACATTGCAAGGTGCAATTCTGAAATTTTTTGCTTTTTCCTGCTCTTCTTAGCATGATAAAGAAGATTCAAAGAGAGTGAGATGCCAGCTCCTTTCATTCAGTCAGTAGCTTCAAACATTTCTGGTATATGAATAACATGTTTTTCAATGGCAAAAATCAATGAATATTGTAAATGCACAAACAGTAATTTCTCCGCATTGCAAGGTGCAATTCTGAAATTTTTTGCTTTATCCTGCTCCTCTTAGCATGATAAAGAAGATTCAAAGAGAGTGAGATGCCAGCTCCTTTCATTCAGTCAGTAGCTTCAATCATTTCTGGATGTTTTTCAATGGCAAAAATCAATGAATATTGTAAATGCACAAACTGTAATTTCTCCGCATTGCAAGGTGCAATTCTGAAATTTTTTGCTTTTTCCTGCTCCTCTTAGCATGATAAAGAAGATTCAAAGAGAGTGAGATGCCAGCTCCTTTCATTCAGTCAGTAGCTTCAAACATTTCTGGTATATGAATAACATGTTTTTCAATGGTAAAAATCAATGAATATTGTAAATGCACAAACAGTAATTTCTCCGCAATGCAAGGTGCAATTCTGAAATTTTTTGCTTTTTCCCGCTCCTCTTAGCATGATAAAGAAGATTCAAAGAGAGTGAGGTGCCAGCTCCTTTCATTCAGTCAGTAGCTTCAAACATTTCTGGTATATGAATAACATGTTTTTCAATGGCAAAAATCAATGAATATTGTAAATGCACAAACAGTAATTTCTCCGCATTGCAAGGTGCAATTCTGAAATTTTTTGATTTTTCCTGCTCCTCTTAGCATGATAAAGAAAATTCAAAGAGAGTGAGATGCCGGCTCCTTTCATTCAGTCAGTAGCTTCAATCATTTCTGGACGTTTTTCAATGGCAAAAATCAATGAATATTGTAAATGCACAAACAGTAATTTCTCCGCATTGCAAGGTGCAATTCTGAAATTTTTTGCTTTTTCCTGCTCCTCTTAGCATGATAAAGAAGATTCAAAGAGAGTGAGATGCCAGCTCCTTTCATTCAGTCAGTAGCTTCAAACATTTCTGGTATATGAATAACATGATGTTTTTCAATGGCAAAAATCAATGAATATTGTAAATGCACAAACAGTAATTTCTCCGCATTGCAAGGTGCAAGTCTGAAATTTTTTGCTTTTTCCTGCTCCTCTTAGCATGATAAAGAAGATTCAAAGACAGTGAGATGCCAGCTACTTTCATTCAGTCAGTAGCTTCAATCATTTCTGGACGTTTTTCAATGGTAAAAATCAATGAATATTGTAAATGCACAAACAGTAATTTCTCCACATTGCAAGGTGCAATTCTGAAATTTTTTGCTTTTTCCTGCTCCTCTTAGCATGATAAAGAAGATTCAAAGAGAGTGAGATGCCAGCTCCTTTCATTCAGTCAGTAGCTTCAAACATTTCTGGTATATGAATAACATGATGTTTTTCAGGGGCAAAAATCAATGAATATTGTAAATGCACAAACAGTAATTTCTCCGCATTGCAAGGTGCAATTCTGAAATTTTTTGCTTTTTCCTGCTCCTCTTAGCATGATAAAGAAGATTCAAAGAGAGTGACATGCCAGCTCCTTTCATTCAGTCAGTAGCTTCAATCATTTCTGGATGTTTTTCAATGGCAAAAATCAATGAATATTGTAAATGCACAAACTGTAATTTCTCCGCATTGCAAGGTGCAATTCTGAAATTTTTTGCTTTTTCCTGCTCCTCTTAGTATGATAAAGAAGATTCAAAGAGAGTGAGATGCCAGCTCCTTTCATTCAGTCAGTAGCTTCAATCATTTCTGGACGTTTTTCAGTGGCAAAAATCAATGAATATTGTAAATGCACAAACAGTAATTTCTCCGCATTGCAAGGTGCAATTCTGAAATTTTTTGCTTTTTCCCGCTCCTCTTAGCATGATAAAGAAGATACAAAGAGAGTGATGTGCCAGCTCCTTTCATTCAGTCAGTAGCTTCAAACATTTCTGGTATATGAATAACATGTTTTTCAATGGCAAAAATCAATGAATATTGTAAATGCACAAACAGTAATTTCTCCGCATTGCAAGGTGCAATTCTGAAATTTTTTGATTTTTCCTGCTCCTCTTAGCATGATAAAGAAGATTCAAAGAGAGTGAGATGCCAGCTCCTTTCATTCAGTCAGTAGCTTCAATCATTTCTGGACGTTTTTCAATGGCAAAAATCAATGAATATTGTAAATGCACAAACAGTAATTTCTCCGCATTGCAAGGTGCAATTCTGAAATTTTTTGCTTTTTCCTGCTCCTCTTAGCATGATAAAGAAGATTCAAAGAGAGTGAGATGCCAGCTCCTTTCATTCAGTCAGTAGCTTCAAACATTTCTGGTATATGAATAACATGATGTTTTTCAATGGCAAAAATCAATGAATATTGTAAATGCACAAACAGTAATTTCTCCGCATTGCAAGGTGCAAGTCTGAAATTTTTTGCTTTTTCCTGCTCCTCTTAGCATGATAAAGAAGATTCAAAGAGAGTGAGATGCCAGTTACTTTCATTCAGTCAGTAGCTTCAATCATTTCTGGACGTTTTTCAATGGTAAAAATCAATGAATATTGTAAATGCACAAACAGTAATTTCTCCACATTGCAAGGTGCAATTCTGAAATTTTTTGCTTTTTCCTGCTCCTCTTAGCATGATAAAGAAGATTCAAAGAGAGTGAGATGCCAGCTCCTTTCATTCAGTCAGTAGCTTCAAACATTTCTGGTATATGAATAACATGATGTTTTTCAATGGCAAAAATCAATGAATATTGTAAATGCACAAACAGTAATTTCTCCGCATTGCAAGGTGCAATTCTGAAATTTTTTGCTTTTTCCTGCTCCTCTTAGCATGATAAAGAAGATTCAAAGAGAGTGAGATGCCAGCTCCTTTCATTCAGTCAGTAGCTTCAATCATTTCTGGATGTTTTTCAATGGCAAAAATCAATGAATATTGTAAATGCACAAACAGTAATTTCTCCGCATTGCAAGGTGCAATTCTGAAATTTTTTGCTTTTTCCTGCTCCTCTTAGCATGATAAAGAAGATTCAAAGAGAGTGAGATGTCAGCTCCTTTCATTCAGTCAGTAGCTTCAAACATTTCTGGTATATGAATAACATGATGTTTTTCAATGGCAAAAATCAATGAATATTGTAAATGCACAAACAGTAATTTCTCCGCATTGCAAGGTGCAATTCTGAAATTTTTTGCTTTTTCCTGCTCCTCTTAGCATGATAAAGAAGATTCAAAGAGAGTGAGATGCCAGCTCCTTTCATTCAGTCAGTAGCTTCAATCATTTCTGGATGTTTTTCAATGGCAAAAATCAATGAATATTGTAAATGCACAAACAGTAATTTCTCCGCATTGCAAGGTGCAATTCTGAAATTTTTTGCTTTTTCCTGCTCCTCTTAGCATGATAAAGAAGATTCAAAGAGAGTGAGATGCCAGCTCCTTTCGTTCAGTCAGTAGCTTCAATCATTTCTGGACGTTTTTCAATGGCAAAAATCATTGAATATTATAAATGCACAAACAGTAATTTCTCCGCATTGCAAGGTGCAATTCTGAAATTTTTTACTTTTTCCTGCTCCTCTTAGCATGATAAAGAAGATTCAAAGAGAGTGAGATGCCAGCTCCTTTCATTCAGTCAGTAGCTTCAATCATTTCTGGTATATGAATAACATGATGTTTTTCAATGGCAAAAATCAATGAATATTGTAAATGCACAAACAGTAATTTCTCCGCATTGCAAGGTGCAATTCTGAAATTTTTTGCTTTTTCCTGCTCCTCTTAGCATGATAAAGAAGATTCAAAGAGAGTGAGATGCCAGCTCCTTTCATTCAGTCAGTAGCTTCAATCATTTCTGGACGTTTTTCAATGGCAAAAATCAATGAATATTGTAAATGCACAAACTGTAATTTCTCCGCATTGCAAGGTGCAATTCTGAAATTTTTTGCTTTTTCCTGCTCCTCTTAGCATGATAAACAAGATTCAAAGAGAGTGAGATGCCAGTTCCTTTCATTCAGTCAGTAGCTTCAATCATTTCTGGATGTTTTTCAATGGCAAAAATCAATGAATATTGTAAATGCACAAACAGTAATTTCTCCGCATTGCAAGGTGCAATTCTGAAATTTTTTGCTTTTTCCTGCTCCTCTTAGCATGATAAAGAAGATTCAAAGAGAGTGAGATGCCAGCTCCTTTCATTCAGTCAGTAGCTTCAATCATTTCTGGACGTTTTTCAATGGCA